>NW_027448397.1:0-44344 GCF_038048845.1 Mixophyes fleayi
TTTTAATTCATGAATCATGATTCAATTCATGATTCATGATTCATGATTCAATTCATGATTCATGATTCAATTCATGATTCATGATTCAATTCATGATTCATGATTCAATTCATGATTCATGATTCATGATTCAATTCATGATTCATGATTTGATTCATGACTCATGACTCATGATTCAATTCATGATTCATGATTCATGATTCAATTCATGATTCATGATTTGATTCATGACTCATGACTCATGATTCAATTCATGATTCATGATCCATGATTCATGATTTAATTCATGATTAATGATTCATGATTCAATTCATGATTCAATTCATGATTCATAAATCAATTTATGTTTCATGATTCATGATTTATGATTCATGATTCATGATTCAATTCATGATTCAATTCATGATTCATGATTCATGATTCGATTCATGATTCATGATTCAATTCATGATTCATGATTTATTTCTTGATTTAATTCATGATTCATGATTCGATTCATGAATTATGATTCAATTCATGATTCATGATTCAATTCATGATTCATGATTCATGATTCGATTCATGATTCATGATTCAATTCATGATTCATGATTCAATTCATGATTCAAGATTCGATTCATGAATTATGATTCAATTCATGATTCATGATTCAAGATTCATGATTCAATTCATGATTCATGATTTAATTCATGAATCATGATTCAATTCATGATTCATGATTCGATTCATGATTCATGATTCATGATTCAATTCATGATTCATGATTCAATTCATGATTCATGATTCAATTCATGATTCATGATTCAATTCATGATTCATGATTCATGATTCAATTCATGATTCATGATTTGATTCATGACTCATGACTCATGATTCAATTCATGATTCATGATTCATGATTCAATTCATGATTCATGATTTGATTCATGACTCATGACTCATGATTCAATTCATGATTCATGATCCATGATTCATGATTTAATTCATGATTAATGATTCATGATTCAATTCATGATTCAATTCATGATTCATAAATCAATTTATGTTTCATGATTCATGATTTATGATTCATGATTCATGATTCAATTCATGATTCAATTCATGATTCATGATTCATGATTCGATTCATGATTCATGATTCAATGCATGATTCATGATTCATGATTCATGATTCGATTCATGATTCATGATTCATGATTCAATTCATGATTCATGATTCGATTCATGATTCTTGATTCATGATTCGATTCATGATTCTTGATTCAAGATTCAATTCATGATTCAATTCATGATTCAATTCATGATTCATGATTCATGATTTGATTCATGATTCAATTCATGATTCAATTCATGATTCATGATTCAATTCATGATTCATGATTCAATTCATGATTCATGATTCATGATTCAATTCATGATTCATGATTCATGTCTCGATTCATGATTTATGATTCGATTCATGATTCATGATTCAATTCATGATTCATGATTCAAGATTCATGATTCAATTCATGATTCCTGATTCATGTTTCAATTCATAATTCATGATTCATGATTCATGATTCATGATTCGATTCATGATTCAATTCATGATTTATGATTCAAGATTCATAATTCATTTTATGATTCATGATTCGATTCATGAATCTTGATTCATGATTCATGATTCCATTCATGATTCAATTCATGATTCATGATTCATGATTCAATTCATGATTCATGATTCAATTCATGATTCATGATTCATGATTCAATTCATGATTCATGATTTGATTTATGACTCATGATTCATGATTCATGATTCATGATTCATGATTTAATTCATGATTAATGATTCATTTTTCAATTCATGATTCAATTCATGATTCATGAATCAATTTATGCTTCATGATTCATGATTTATGATTCAATTCATGGTTCATAATTCATGATTCATGATTCATGATTCATGATTTAATTCATGATTCATGATTCATGATTCGATTCATAATTCATGATTCGATTCATGTTTCATGATTCAATTCATGATTCATGATGATTCATGATTCAATTCATGATTCATGATTCAATTCATGATTCGATTCATGATTCAAATCATGATTCATGATTCGATTTATGATTCATGATTCATAAATTCAATTCATTATTCATGATTCATGATTCAATTCATGATTCATGATTCATGATTCAAATTATGATTCAATTCAAGATTCATGATTCGATTCATGATTCATGATTCGATTCATGATTTATGATTCAATTCATGCTTCATGATTCATGATTTATGATTCAATTCATGATTCATGATTCATGATTTAATTCATGATTCAATTCATGATTCATGATTCGATTCATGATTCATGATTCATGATTCGATTCATGATTCAATTCATGATTTAATTCATGATTCATGATTCATGATTGGATTCATGATTCATGATTCAATTCATGATTCATGATTCATGATTCATGTCTCGATTCATGATTTATGATTCGATTCATGATTCATGATTCAATTCATGATTCATGATTCAAGATTCATGATTCAATTCATGATTCCTGATTCATGTTTCAATTCATAATTCATGATTCATGATTCATGATTCATGATTCGATTCATGATTCAATTCATGATTTATGATTCAAGATTCATAATTCATTTCATGATTCATGATTCGATTCATGAATCTTGATTCATGATTCATGATTCCATTCATGATTCAATTCATGATTCATGATTCATGATTCAATTCATGATTCATGATTCAATTCATGATTCATGATTCATGATTCAATTCATGATTCATGATTTGATTTATGACTCATGATTCATGATTCATGATTCATGATTCATGATTTAATTCATGATTAATGATTCATGATTCAATTCATGATTCAATTCATGATTCATGAATCAATTTATGATTCATGATTCATGATTTATGATTCAATTCATGGTTCATAATTCATGATTCATGATTCATGATTCATGATTTAATTCATGATTCATGATTCATGATTCGATTCATAATTCATGATTCGATTCATGTTTCATGATTCAATTCATGATTCATGATGATTCATGATTCAATTCATGATTCATGATTCAATTCATGATTCGATTCATGATTCAAATCATGATTCATGATTCGATTTATGATTCATGATTCATAAATTCAATTCATTATTCATGATTCATGATTCAATTCATGATTCATGATTCATGATTCAAATTATGATTCAATTCAAGATTCATGATTCGATTCATGATTCATGATTCGATTCATGATTTATGATTCAATTCATGCTTCATGATTCATAATTTATGATTCAATTCATGATTCATGATTCATGATTTAATTCATGATTCAATTCATGATTCATGATTCGATTCATGATTCATGATTCATGATTCGATTCATGATTCAATTCATGATTTAATTCATGATTCATGATTCATGATTGGATTCATGATTCATGATTCAATTCATGATTCATGATTCAATTCATGATTCATGATTCAATTCATGTTTTAATTCATGATTCATGATTCAATTCATGATTCATGATTTATGATTCGATTCATGATTCATAAATCATGATTCAATTCATGATTCATGATTCATGATTGGATTCATGATTCATGATTCAATTCATGATTCATGATTCAAATTATGATTCAATTAATGATTCATGATTGATGATTCATGATTTAATTCATGATTCAATTCATGATTCATGATTCGATTCATGATTCATGATTCGATTCATGATTCAATTCATGATTTAATTCATGATTCATGATTCATGATTGGATTCATGATTCATGATTCAATTCATGATTCATGATTCAATTCATGATTCATGATTCAATTCATGTTTTAATTCATGATTCATGATTCAATTCATGATTCATGATTTATGATTCGATTCATGATTCATAAATCATGATTTAATTCATGATTCATGATTCATGATTGGATTCATGATTCATGATTCATGATTGGATTCATGATTCATGATTCAATTCATGATTCATGATTCAAATTATGATTCAATTAATGATTCATGATTGATGATTAATGATTCAATTCATGATTCAATTCATGATTCAATTCAAGATTCATGATTCGAATTATGATTCATGATTCATGATTCATGATTCAATTTATAATTCATGATTCATGATTCATGATTCAATTCATGATTCATGATTCAATTCATGATTCATGATTCTTGATTCAATTCATGATTCATGATTCGATTCATGATTCTTGATTCATGATTAATATTTCGATTCATGATTCATGATTTAATTCATGATTTATGATTCATTACTCATGATTCAATTCATTAATCATGATTCATGATTCAATTCATGTTTCATAATTCATGATTCATGATTTAATTCATGATTCATGATTCATGATTGATGATTCATTTCATGATTCATGATTCAATTCATGTTTCATAATTCATGATTCATGATTCAATTCATGATTAATGATTCTTGATTCATGATTTAATTCATGATTCATGATTCAATGCATGATTCATGATTCAATTCATGATTCATGATTCAATTCATGATTCAATTCATGATTCATGATTTATTTCATGATTTAATTCATGATTCATAATTCAATTCATGATTCATGATTCAATTCATGATTCGATTCATGATTTAATTCATGATTCATGATTCATGATTCATGATTCATGATTCAATTCATGATTCATAATTCATGATTCATGATTCAATTCATGATTCATGATTCATTTCATGATTCATGATTCGATTTATGATTCAATTCATGATTCAATTCATGATTCATGATTCATGATTCGATTCATGATTCAATTCAAGATTCATGATTCGATTCATGATTCATGATTCGATTCATGATTCATGATTCGATTTATGATTCATTTCATGATTCATGTTTCGATTCATGATTCAATTCATGATTCAATTCATGATTCATGATTCAATTCATGATTTATGATTCAATTCATGATTCATGATTCGATTCATGAATCTTGATTCATGATTCATGATTCGATTCATGATTCAAAATTCAATTCATGATTCATGATTCAATTCATGATTTAATATTTTGATTCATGATTCATGATTCAATTCATGATTCATGATTCATGATTCAATTCATAATTCAATTCATGATTCATGATTCATGATTCAATTCATGATTCAATTCATGATTCAATTCATGATTCATGATTCATTTCATGATTCAATTCATGATTCATGATTCGATTCATGATTCATGATTCAATTCATGATTTAATTCATGATTCATGAATCTATTTATGTTTCATGATTCATGATTTATGATTCATGATTCATGATTCAATTCATGGTTCATGATTCATGATTCAATGCATTATTCATGATTTATGATTTATTATTCGATTCATGATTCATTATTCAAGATTCAATTCATGATTCATGATTCATGATTCGATTCATGATTCAAATCATGATTCATTATTTGATTCATGATTCATGATTCCTGATTCAATTCAAGATTCATGATTCATGATTCAATTCATGATTCAATTCATGATTCATGATTTAATTCATGATTCATGATTAATGATTCAATTCATGATTCAATTCAAGATTCATGATTCGATTCATGATTCATGATTCAATTCATGATTCATGATTCATGATTCAATTCATGATTCATAATTCATGATTCAATTCAAGATTCATGATTCGATTCATGATTCATGATTCAATTCATGATTCATGATTCATGATTCATGATTCATGATTCAATTCATGATTCATAATTCATGATTCATGATTCAATTCATGATTTTCAATTCAAGATTCATGATTCGATTCATGATTCTTGATTCAATTCATGATTCATGATTCATGATTCATAATTCATGATTCATGATTCATGATTCATGATTCATTTCATGATTCAATTCATGATTCATGATTCATGATTCAATTCTTGATTCATAATTCATGATTCATGATTCAATTTATGATTCATGATTCATGATTCGATTCATGATTCAATTCAAGATTCATGATTCGATTCATGATTCATGATTCGATTCATGATTCATTTCATGATTCATGATTCGATTCATGATTCAATTCATGATTCAATTCATGATTCATGATTCAATTCATGATTCATGATTCATGATTCAATTCATGATTCATGATTCATGATTCATGATTCGATTCATGATCCAATTCATGATTCAAGATTCATGATTCAATTCCTGATTCATGATTCGATTCATGAATCTTGATTCATGATTCATGATTCGATTAATGATTCATGATTCATGATTCAATTCATGATTCATGATTCATGATTCAATTCATAATTCAATTCATGATTCATGATTCATGATTCAATTCATGTTTCATGATTCATGATTCAATTCATGATTCATAATTCATGATTCATGATTCAATTCATGATTAATGATTCATGAATCAATTCATGATTCATGATTCATGATTCAATTCATGATTCAATTCATGATTCATGATTCAATTCATCTTTTAATTCATGATTCATGATTCAATTCATGATTCAAGATTCATGATTCAATTCATGATTCAATTCATGATTCATGATTTATGATTCGATTCATGATTCATGATTCAAGATTCAATTCATGATTCAATTCATGATTCAATTCATGATTCATGATTCATGATTGGATTCATGATTCATGATTCAATTCATGATTCATGATTCATGATTCATGATTCGATTCATGATTAATGATTTATGATTCAATTCATGATTCAAATTATGATTCAATTCAAGATTCATGATTCGAATTATGATTCATGATTCATGATTCATGATTCAATTCATGATTCATGATTAATGATTCATGATTCAATTCATGATTCATGATTCATGATTCAATTCATGATTCATGATTCTTGATTCAATTCATGATTCATGATTCATGATTCATGATTCGATTCATGATTAATGATTTATGATTCATGATTCAATTCATAATTCATGATTTGATTCATGATTCTTGATTCATGATTCATGATTTAATTCATGATTTATGATTCATTACTCATGATTCAATTCATTAATCATGATTCATGATTCAATTCATGTTTCATAATTCATGATTCATGATTTAATTCATGATTCATGATTGATGATTGATGATTCTTTACATGATTCATGATTCAATTCATGTTTCATAATTCATGATTCATGATTCAATTCATGATTAATGATTCTTGATTTATGATTTAATTCATGATTCATGATTCAATGCATGATTCATGATTCAATTCATGATTCATGATTCAATTCATGATTCATGATTCGATTCATGATCCAATTCATGATTCAAGATTCATGATTCAATTCATGATTCATGATTCGATTCATGAATCTTGATTCATGATTCATGATTCGATTCATGATTCATTATTCATGATTCAATTCATGATTCATGATTCATGATTAAATTCATGATTCATGATTCAATTCATGATTCATAATTCAATTCATGATTCATGATTCAATTCATGATTTATGATTCGATTCATGATTCATGATTCATGATTCAATTCATGATTCATGATTCATGATTCAATTCATAATTCAATTCATGATTCATGATTCATGATTCAATTCATGTTTCATGATTCATGATTCAATTCATGATTCATAATTCATGATTCATGATTCAATTCATGATTCATAATTCATGATTCATGATTCAATTCATGATTCATTATTGATGATTAATGATTCATTACATGATTCATGATTCAATTCATGTTTCATAATTCATGATTCATGAATCAGTTCATGATTAATGATTCTTGATTTATGATTTAATTCATGATTCATGATTCAATGCATGATTCATGATTCAATTCATGATTCATGATTCAATTCATGATTCATGAATTATGATTCGATTCATGATCCAATTCATGATTCAAGATTCATGATTCAATTCATGATTCATGATTCGAATCATGAATCTTGATTCATGATTCATGATTCGATTCATGATTCATTATTCATGATTCAATTCATGATTCATGATTCATGATTAAATTCATGATTCAGGATTCAATTCATGATTCATAATTCAATTCATGATTCATGATTCAATTCATGATTTATGATTCGATTCATGATTCATGATTCATGATTCATGATTCAATTCATAATTCAATTCATGATTCATGATTCATGATTCAATTCATGTTTCATGATTCATGATTCAATTCATGATTCATAATTCATGATTCATGATTCAATTCATGTTTCATGATTCATGATTCAATTCATGATTCATAATTCATGATTCATGATTCAATTCATGATTCATGATTTAATTCATGATTCATGATTCAATTCATGATTCATGATTTAATTCATGATTTGATTCCTGATTCAATTCATGATTCATGATTCGATTTATGATTCATGATTCAATTCATGATTAATGATTCATGAATCAATTCATGATTCATGATTCATGATTCAATTCATGATTCATGATTCATGATTCAATTCATGATTCATGATTCATGATTCGATTTATGATTCATGATTCAATTCATGATTAATGATTCATGAATCAATTCATGATTCATGATTCATGATTCAATTCATGATTCATGATTCAATTCATCTTTTAATTCATGATTCATGATTCAATTCATGATTCAATTCATGATTCATGATTCATGATTCAATTCATGATTCAATTCATGATTCATGATTTATGATTCGATTCATGATTCATGATTCATGATTCAATTCATGATTCAATTCATGATTCAATTCATGATTCATGATTCATGATTCATGATTCAATTCATGATTAATGATTCAAATTATGATTCATGATTCATGATTCATGATTCATGATTCGATTCATGATTAATGATTTATGATTCAATTCATGATTCAATTCAAGATTCATGATTCGAATTATGATTCATGATTCATGATTCATGATTCATGATTCATGATTCAATTCATGATTCATGATTAATGATTCATGATTCAATTCATGATTCATGATTCAATTCATGATTCATGATTC
The DNA here is from genome assembly GCF_038048845.1 of Mixophyes fleayi. Classification (NCBI taxonomy): domain Eukaryota; kingdom Metazoa; phylum Chordata; class Amphibia; order Anura; family Limnodynastidae; genus Mixophyes; species Mixophyes fleayi. The sequence continues at coordinate 9,112 of NW_027448397.1, forward strand.
TTGATTCAATTCATGATTCATGATTCATGATTTATGATTCATGATTCGATTCATGATTAATGATTTATGATTCATGATTCAATTCATAATTCATGATTTGATTCATGATTCTTGATTCATGATTCATGATTTAATTCATGATTTATGATTCATTACTCATGAATAAATTTATTAATCATGATTCATGATTCAATTCATGTTTCATAATTCATGATTCATGATTTAATTCATGATTCATGATTCATGATTGATGATTCATTACATGATTCATGATTCAATTCATGTTTCATAATTCATGATTCATGATTCAATTCATGATTAATGATTCTTGATTTATGATTTAATTCATGATTCATGATTCAATGCATGATTCATGATTCAATTCATGATTCATGATTCAATTCATGATTCATGACTTATTTCATGATTTAATTCATGATTCATGATTCAATTCATGATTCAATTCATGATTCATGATTCAATTCAAGATTCATGATTCGATTCATGATTCATGATTCGATTCATGATTAATTTCATGATTCATGTTTCGATTCATGATTCAATTCATGATTCAATTCATGATTCATGATTCAATTCATGATTCATGATTCATGATTCAATTCATGATTCATGATTCATGATTCAATTCATGATTCATGATTCATGATTCATGATTCGATTAATGATTCAATTCATGATTCATGATTCGATTCATGAATATTGATTCATGATTCATGATTCGATTCATGATTCATGATTCATGATTCAATTCATGATTCATGATTCATGATTCATGATTCAATTCATGATTCATGATTCATGATTCAATTCATGATTCATAATTCAATTCATGATTCAATTCATGATTTATGATTCGATTCATGATTCATGATTCTTGATTCAATTCATAATTCAATTCATGATTCATGATTCATGATTCAATTCATGATTCATGATTCAATTCATGATTCATAATTTATTATTCATGATTCAATTCATGATTCATGATTCAATTCATGATTCATGATTTAATTCATGATTTGATTCCTGATTCAATTCATGATTCATGATTCGATTTATGATTCAATTCATGATTCATGATTCATGATTTATGATTCATGATTCATGATTCATGATTCATGATTCAATTCATGATTCATGATTCATGATTCATGAATCAATTCATGATTCATGATTCAATTCATGATTCATGATTCATGATTCATGATTCGATTAATGATTCAATTCATGATTCATGATTCGATTCATGAATATTGATTCATGATTCATGATTCGATTCATGATTCATGATTCAATTCATGATTCATGATTCATGATTCATGATTCAATTCATGATTCATGAGTCATGATTCAATTCATGATTCAATTCATGATTCATGATTCATGATTCATGATTCAATTCATGATTCATGATTCAATTCATGATTCATAATTTATTATTCATGATTCAATTCATGATTCATGATTCAATTCATGATTCATGATTTAATTCATGATTTGATTCCTGATTCAATTCATGATTCATGATTCGATTTATGATTCAATTCAGGATTCATGATTCATGAATCAATTCATGATTCATGATTCATGATTCAATTCATGATTTATGATTCGATTCATGATTCATGATTCATGATTCAATTCATAATTCAATTCATGATTCATGATTCATGATTCAATTCATGATTCATGATTTAATTCATGATTCATAATTTATTATTCATGATTCAATTCATGATTCATGATTCAATTCATGATTCATGATTTAATTCATGATTTGATTCCTGATTCAATTCATGATTCATGATTCGATTTATGATTCAATTCATGATTCATGATTCATGAATCAATTCATGATTCATGATTCATGATTCATGATTCATGATTCAATTCATGATTCATGATTCATGATTCATGAATCAATTCATGATTCATGATTCATGATTCATGATTCATGATTCAATTCATGATTCATGATTCATGATTCATTTCATGATTCATGATTCAATTCATGTTTTAATTCATGATTCATGATTCAATTCATTATTCATGATTCATGATTCATGATTTAATTCATGATTCAATTCATGATTCATGATTCGATTCATGATTCATGATTCATGATTCAATTCATGATTCAATTCATGAATTAATTCATGATTCATGATTCATGATTGGATTCATGATTCATTATTCGATTCATGATTCATTATTCAAGATTCAATTCATGATTCATGATTCGATTCATGATTCAAATCATGATTCATTATTTGATTCATGATTCATGATTCATGATTCAATTCATGATTCATTATTCAAGATTCAATTCATGATTCATGATTCATGATTCGATTCATGATTCAAATCATGATTCATGATTAATGATTCAATTCATGATTCAATTCAAGATTCATGATTCGATTCATGATTCATGATTCAATTCATGATTCATGATTCATGATTCAATTCATGATTCATAATTCATGATTCAATTCAAGATTCATGATTCGATTCATGATTCATGATTCAATTCATGATTCATAATTTATGATTCATGATTCAATTCATGATTCATGATTCATGATTCATTTCATGATTCAATTTATGATTCATGATTCATAATTCAATTCTTGATTCATAATTCATGATTCATGATTCAATTCATGATTCATGTTTCATGATTCAATTCATGATTCAATTCATGATTCAATTCAAGATTCATGATTCGATTCATGATTCATGATTCGATTCATGATTCATGATTCGATTCATGATTCATGATTCGATTCATGATTCATTTCATGATTTGATTCATGATTCATTTCATGATTCATGATTCGATTCATGATTCAATTCATGATTCAATTTATTATTCGTGATTCAATTCATGATTCATGATTCAATTCATGATTCATGATTCATGATTCATGATTCGATTCATGATCCAATTCATGATTCATGATTCAAGATTCATGATTCAATTCATGATTCATGATTCGATTCATGAATCTTGATTCATGATTCATGATTCGATTCATGATTCATGATTCATGATTCAATTCATGATTCATGATTCATGATTCAATTCATGATTCATGATTAATGATTCAATTCATGATTCAATTCAAGATTCATGATTCGATTCATGATTCATGATTCAATTCATGATTCATGATTCATGATTCATGATTCAATTCATGATTCATAATTCATGATTCAATTCAAGATTCATGATTCGATTCATGATTCATGATTCAATTCATGATTCATGATTCATGATTCATGATTCAATTCATGATTCATAATTCATGATTCATGATTCAATTCATGATTCATGATTCATGATTTATTTCATGATTCAATTCATGATTCATAATTCATGATTCATGATTCAATTCATGATTCATGATTCATGATTCATTTCATGATTCATGATTCGATTCATGATTCAATTCATGATTCAATTAATGATTCATGATTCATGATTAGATTCATGATTCATGATTCATGATTCAATTCATGATTCATGATTCATGATTTATTATTCATGATTCGATTCATGATTAATGATTTATGATTCATGATTTAATTCATGATTTATGATTCATTACTCATGATTCAATTTATTAATCATGATTCATGATTCAATTCATGTTTCATAATTCATGATTCATGATTTAATTCATGATTCATGATTCATGATTCATGATTCATGATTCAATTCATGATTCATAATTCATGATTCATGATTCAATACATGATTCATGATTCATGATTCATTTCATGATTCATGATTCATGATTCATTTCATGATTCATGATTCGATTCATGATTCATGATTCGATTCATGATTCAATTCAAGATTCATGATTCGATTCATGATTCATGATTCGATTCATGATTAATTTCATGATTCATGTTTCGATTCATGATTCAATTCATGATTCAATTCATGATTCATGATTCAATTCATGATTCATGATTCATGATTCAATTCATGATTCATGATTCATGATTCATGATTCATGATTCGATTAATGATTCAATTCATGATTCATGATTCGATTCATGAATATTGATTCATGATTCATGATTCAATTCATGATTCATGATTAATGATTCAATTCATGATTCAATTCAAGATTCATGATTCGATTCATGATTCATGATTCAATTCATGATTCATGATTCATGATTCATGATTCAATTCATGATTCATAATTCATGATTCAATTCAAGATTCATGATTCGATTCATGATTCATGATTCAATTCATGATTCATGATTCATGATTCATGATTCAATTCATGATTCATAATTCATGATTCATGATTCAATTCATGTTTCATGATTCATGATTCATTTCATGATTCAATTCATGATTCATGATTCATGATTCATGATTCAATTCTTGATTCATAATTCATGATTCATGATTCAATTCATGATTCATGATTCATGATTCATTTCATGATTCATGATTCGATTCATGATTCAATTCATGATTCAATTCATGATTCATGATTCATGATTAGATTCATGATTCATGATTCATGATTCAATTCATGATTCATGATTCATGATTTATTTTTCATGATTCGATTCATGATTCTTGATTCATGATTCAAGATTTAATTCATGATTTATGATTCATTACTCATGATTCAATTTATTAATCATGATTCATGATTCAATTCATGTTTCATAATTCATGATTCATGATTTAATTCATGATTCATGATTCATGATTCATGATTCATGATTCAATTCATGATTCATAATTCATGATTCATGATTCAATACATGATTCATGATTCATGATTCATTTCATGATTCATGATTCGATTCATGATTCAATTCATGATTCAATTCATGATTCATGATTCGATTCATGATTCAATTCAAGATTCATGATTCGATTCATGATTCATGATTCGATTCATGATTAATTTCATGATTCATGTTTCGATTCATGATTCAATTCATGATTCAATTCATGATTCATGATTCAATTCATGATTCATGATTCATGATTCAATTCATGATTCATGATTCATGATTCATGATTCGATTAATGATTCAATTCATGATTCATGATTCGATTCATGAATATTGATTCATGATTCATGATTCGATTCATGATTCATGATTCATGATTCAATTCATAATTCAATTCATGATTTATGATTCATGATTCAATTCATGATTCATGATTCAATTCATGATTCATAATTTATGATTCATGATTCAATTCATGATTCATGATTTAATTCTTGATTCATGATTCAATTCATGATTCATGATTTAATTCATGATTTGATTCCTGATTCAATTCATGATTCATGATTCGATTTATGATTCAATTCATGATTCATGATTCATGAATCAATTCATGATTCATGATTCATGATTCATCATTCAATTCATGATTCATGATTCATGATTCATTTCATGATTCATGATTCAATTCATGTTTTAATTCATGATTCATGATTCAATTCATTATTCATGATTCATGATTTAATTCATGATTCAATTCATGATTCATGATTCGATTCATGATTCATGATTCATGATTCAATTCATGATTCAATTCATGATTCATGATTCATGATTGGATTCATGATTCATTATTCGATTCATGATTCATTATTCAAGATTCAATTCATGATTCATGATTCGATTCATGATTCAAATCATGATTCATTATTTGATTCATGATTCATGATTCATGATTCAATTCATGATTCATTATTCAAGATTCAATTCATGATTCATGATTCATGATTCGATTCATGATTCAAATCATGATTCATGATTAATGATTCAATTCATGATTCAATTCAAGATTCATGATTCGATTCATGATTCATGATTCAATTCATGATTCATGATTCATGATTCATGATTCAATTCATGATTCATAATTCATGATTCAATTCAAGATTCATGATTCGATTCATGATTCATGATTCAATTCATGATTCATGATTCATGATTCATGATTCAATTCATGATTCATAATTCATGATTCATGATTCAATTCATGATTCATGATTCATGATTCATTTCATGATTCAATTCATGATTCATGATTCATGATTCATGATTCATGATTCAATTCTTGATTCATGATTCATGATTCATGATTCAATTCTTGATTCATAATTCATGATTCATGATTCAATTCATGATTCATGATTCATGATTCAATTCATGATTCATGATTCATAATTCATTTCATGATTCATGATTCGATTCATGATTCAATTCATGATTCAATTCATGATTCATGATTCATGATTCGATTCATGATTCAATTCAAGATTAATGATTCGATTCATGATTCATGATTCGATTCATGATTCATAATTCGATTCATGATTCATTTCATGATTCGATTCATGATTCATTTCATGATTCATGATTCGATTCATGATTCAATTCATGATTCAATTCATTATTCATGATTCAATTCATGATTCATGATTCATGATTCAATTCATGATTCATGATTCATGATTCAAGATTAATGATTCAATTCATGATTCATGATTCGATTCATGAATCTTGATTCATGATTCATGATTCGATTCATGATTTATGATTCATGATTCAATTCATGATTCATGATTCATGATTCAATTCATGATTCATGATTAATGATTCAATTCATGATTCAATTCAAGATTCATGATTCGATTCATGATTCATGATTCAATTCATGATTCATGATTCATGATTCATGATTCAATTCATGATTCATAATTCATGATTCATGATTTAATTCATGATTCATAATTCATGATTCATAATTCAATTCATGATTCATGATTCATGATTCATGATTCAATTCTTGATTCATAATTCATGATTCATGATTCAATTCATGATTCATGATTCATGATTAATTTCATGATTCATGATTCGATTCATGATTCAATTCATGATTCAATTCATGATTCATGATTCATGATTCGATTCATGATTCAATTCAAGATTCATGATTCGATTCATGATTCATGATTCGATTCATGATTCATGATTCGATTCATGATTCATTTCATGATTCGATTCATGATTCATTTCATGATTCATGATTCGATTCATGATTCAATTCATGATTCAATTCAATATTCATGATTCAATTCATGATTCATGATTCATGATTCAATTCATGATTCATGATTCATGATTCATGATTCGATTCATGATCCAATTCATGATTCATGATTCACGATTCATGATTCAATTCATGATTCATGATTCGATTCATGAATCTTGATTCATGATTCATGATTCGATTCATGATTCATGATTCATGATTCAATTCATGATTCATGATTCATGATTCAATTCATGATTCATGATTCAATTCATGATTTATGATTCGATTCATGATTCATGATTCATGATTCAATTCATGATTCATGAGTCATGATTCAATTCATAATTCAATTCATGATTCATGATTCATGATTCAATTCATGTTTCATGATTCATGATTCAATTCATGATTCATAATTCATGATTCGTGATTCAATTCATGTTTCATGATTCATGATTCAATTCATGATTCATAATTCATGATTCATGATTCAATTCATGATTCATGATTTAATTCATGATTTATGATTCAATTCAAGATTCATGATTTAATTCATGATTTGATTCCTGATTCAATTCATGATTCATGATTCGATTAATGATTCATGATTCAATTTATGATTAATGATTCATGAATCAATTCATGATTCATGATTCATGATTCAATTCATGATTCATGATTCAATTCATGTTTTAATTCATAATTCATGATTCAATTCATGATTCATGATTCATGATTCAATTCATGATTCAATTCATGATTCATGATTTATGATTCGATTCATGATTCATGATTCATGATTCAATTCATGATTCAATTCATGATTCAATTCATGATTCATGATTCATTATTAGATTCATGATTCATGATTCAATTCATGATTCAATTCTTGATTCAATTCAAGATTCATGATTCGAATTATGATTCATGATTCATGATTCATGATTCAATTCATGATTCATGATTCATGATTCAATTCATGATTCATGATTCATGATTCATGATTCATGATTCAATTCATGATTCATGATTCTTGATTCAATTCATGATTCATGATTCATGATTCATGATTCCATTCATGATTAATAATTTATGATTCATGATTCAATTCATAATTCATGATTCGATTCATGATTCTTGATTCATGATTCATGATTTAATTCATGATTTATGATTCATGATTCATGATTCAATTCATGATTCATGATTCAATTCATGTTTTAATTCATGATTCATGATTCAATTCATGATTCATGATTCATGATTCAATTCATGATTCATGATTCATGATTCATGATTCGATTCATGATCCAATTCATGATTCATGATTCAAGATTTATGATTCAATTCATGATTCATGATTCGATTCATGAATCTTGATTCATGATTCATGATTCGATTCATGATTCATGATTCAATTCATGATTCATGATTCATGATTCAATTCATGATTCATGATTCATGATTCATGATTCGATTCATGATTCATGATTCATGATTCAATTCATGATTCATGATTCAATTCATGATTCATGATTCATCATTCAATTCATGATTCATAATTCAATTCATGATTCATAATTCAATTCATGATTTATGATTCGATTCATGATTCATGATTCATGATTCAATTCAAGATTCATGATTCATGATTCAATTCATAATTCAATTCATGATTCATGATTCATGATTCAATTCATGTTTCATGATTCATGATTAAATTCATGATTCATAATTCATGATTCATGATTCAATTCATGTTTCATGATTCATGATTCAATTCATGATTCATAATTCATGATTCATGATTCAATTCATGATTCATGATTTAATTCATGATTCATGATTTAATTCATGATTTGATTCCTGATTCAATTCATGATTCATGATTCGATTTATGATTCATGATTCAATTCATGATTAATGATTCATGAATCAATTCATGATTCATGATTCAATTCATGATTCATGATTCAATTCATGATTCATGATTCAATTCATGTTTTAATTCATGATTCATGATTCAATTCATGATTCATGATTCGATTCATGATCCAATTCATGATTCATGATTCAAGATTCATGATTCAATTCATGATTCATGATTCGATTCAAGAATCTTGATTCATGATTCATGATTCGATTCACGATTCATGATTCATGATTCAATTCATGATTCATGATTCAATTCATGAATCATAATTCAATTCATGATTCATGATTAAATTCATGATTTATGATTCGATTCATGATTCATGATTCATGATTCAATTCATGATTCATGATTCAATTCATAATTCAATTCATGATTCATGATTCATGATTCAATTCATGTTTCATGATTCATGATTCAATTCATGATTCATGATTCAATTCATAATTCAATTCATGATTCATGATTCATGATTCAATTCATGTTTCATGATTCATGATTAAATTCATGATTCATAATTCATGATTCATGATTCAATTCATGTTTCATGATTCATGATTCAATTCATGATTCATATATCATGATTCATGATTCAATTCATGATTCATGATTCCATTCATGATTCATGATTTAATTCATGATTTGATTCCTGATTCAATTCATGATTCATGATTCGATTTATGATTCATGATTCAATTCATGATTAATGATTCATGAATCAATTCATGATTCATGATTCAATTCATGATTCATGATTCAATTCATGATTCATGATTCAATTCATGATTCATGATTCAATTCATGATTCATGATTCATGATTCAATTCATGATTCATGATTCATGATTCAATTCATGATTCAATTCATGATTCATGATTTATGATTCGATTCATGATTCATGATTCATGATTCAATTCATGATTCAATTCATGATTCAATTCATGATTCATGATTCATGATTGGATTTATGATTCATGATTCAATTCATATTTCATGATTCGATTCATGATTCTTGATTCATGATTCAAGATTTAATTCATGATTTATGATTCATTACTCATGATTCAATTCATTAATCATGATTCATGATTCAATTCATGTTTCATAATTCATGATTCATGATTTAATTCATGATTCATGATTCATGATTGATGATTCATTACATGATTCATGATTCAATTCATGTTTCATAATTCATGATTCATGATTCAATTCATGATTAATGATTCTTGATTTATGATTTAATTCATGATTCATGATTCAATGCATGATTCATGATCCAATTTATGATTCAAGATTCATGATTCAATTCATGATTCATGATTCGATTCATGAATCTTAATTCATGATTCATGATTCGATTCATGATTCATTATTCATGATTCAATTCATGATTCATGATTCATGATTCAATTCATGATTCATGATTCAATTCATGATTCATAATTCAATTCATGATTCATGATTCAATTCATGATTTATGATTCGATTCATGATTCATGATTCATGATTCAATTCATGATTCATGATTCATGATTCAATTCATAATTCAATTCATGATTCATGATTCATGATTCAATTCATGTTTCATGATTCATGATTCAATTCATGATTCATAATTCATGATTCATGATTCAATTCATGTTTCATGATTCATGATTCAATTCATGATTCATAATTCATGATTCATGATTCAATTCATGATTCATGATTTAATTCATGATTCATGATTCAATTCATGATTCATGATTTAATTCATGATTTGATTCCTGATTCAATTCATGATTCATGATTCGATTTATGATTCATGATTCAATTCATGATTAATGATTCATGAATCAATTCATGATTCATGATTCATGATTCAATTCATGATTCAATTCATGATTCATGATTCAATTCATCTTTTAATTCATGATTCATGATTCAATTCATGATTCATGATTCAATTCATGATTCAATTCATGATACATGATTTATGATTCGATTCATGATTCATGATTCATGATTCAATTCATGATTCAATTCATGATTCAATTCATGATTCATGATTCATGATTGGATTCATGATTCATGATTCAATTCAAGATTCATGATTCATGATTCAAATTATGATTCATGATTCATGATTCATGATTCGATTCATGATTAATGATTTATGATTCAATTCATGATTCAATTCATGATTCAATTCAAGATTCATGATTCGAATTATGAATCATGATTCATGATTCATGATTCATGATTCATGATTCAATTCATGATTCATGATTAATGATTCATGATTCAATTCATGATTCATGATTCATGATTCATGATTCAAATCATGATTCATGATTCTTGATTCAATTCATGATTCATGATTCATGAATCAATTCATGATTCAATTCATGATTCAATTCATGATTCATGAATATTGATTCATGATTCATGATTCGATTCATGATTCATGATTCATGATTCAATTCATGATTCATGATTCATGATTCAATTCATGATTCATGATTCATGATTCAATTCATGATTCATAATTCAATTCATGATTCATGATTCAATTCATGATTTATGATTCGATTCATGATTCATGATTCATGATTCAATTCATGATTCATGATTCATGATTCAATTCATAATTCAATTCATGATTCATGATTCATGATTCAATTCATGATTCATGATTCAATTCATGATTCATAATTTATGATTCATGATTCAATTCATGATTCATGATTTAATTCATGATTCATGATTCAATTCATGATTCATGATTTAATTCATGATTTGATTCCTGATTCAATTCATGATTCATGATTCGATTTATGATTCAATTCATGATTCATGATTCATGAATCAATTCATGATTCATGATTCATGATTCATGATTCATGATTCAATTCATGATTCATGATTCATGATTCATTTCATGATTCATGATTCAATTCATGTTTTAATTCATGATTCATGATTCAATTCATTATTCATGATTCATGATTTAATTCATGATTCAATTCATGATTCATGATTCGATTCATGATTCATGATTCATGATTCAATTCATGATTCAATTCATGATTCAATTCATGATTCATGATTCATGATTGGATTCATGATTCATTATTCGATTCATAATTCATTATTCAAGATTCAATTCATGACTCATGATTCATGATTCGATTCATGATTCAAATCATGATTCATTATTTGATTCATGATTCATGATTCATGATTCAATTCAAGATTCATGATTCATGATTCAATTCATGATTCAATTCATGATTCATGATTCATGATTTGATTCATGATTCATGATTAATGATTCAATTCATGATTCAATTCAAGATTCATGATTCGATTCATGATTCATGATTCAATTCATGATTCATGATTCATGATTCATGATTCAATTCATGATTCATAATTCATGATTCAATTCAAGATTCATGATTCGATTCATGATTCATGATTCAATTCATGATTCATGATTCATGATTCATGATTCAATTCATGATTCATAATTCATGATTCATGATTCAATTCATGATTCATGATTCATGATTCATTTCATGATTCAATTCATGATTCATGATTCATGATTCAATTCTTGATTCATAATTCATGATTCATGATTCAATTCATGATTCATGATTCATGATTCATTTCATGATTCATGATTCGATTCATGATTCAATTCATGATTCAATTCATGATTCATGATTCATTTCATGATTTATGATTCGATTCATAATTCATGATTCATGATTCAATTCATGATTCATGATTTAATTCATGATTTATGATTCAATTCATGATTCATGATTTAAATCATGATTTGATTCCTGATTCAATTCATGATTCATGATTCGATTTATGATTCAAGATTCAATTCATGATTCATGATTCATGAATCAATTCATGATTCATGATTCATGATTCAAATAATGATTCATGATTCATGATTAAATTCATGATTCATGATTCAATTCATGTTTTAATTCATGATTCATGATTCAATTCATGATTCATGATTCATGATTCAATTCATGATTCATGATTCAATTCATGTTTTAATTCATAATTCATGATTCAATTCATGATTCATGATTCATGATTCAATTCATGATTCAATTCATGATTCATGATTTATGATTCGATTCAAGATTCATGATTCATGATTCAATTCATGATTCAATTCATGATTCAATTCATGATTCATGATTCATTATTGGATTCATGATTCATGATTCAATTCATGATTCATGATTCATGATTCAAATTATGATTCAATTCATGATTCATGATTCATGATTCATGATTAATGATTCAATTCATGATTCAATTCTTGATTCAATTCAAGATTCATGATTCGAATTATGATTCATGATTCATGATTCATGATTCATGATTCAATTCATGATTTATGATTCATGATTCATGATTCAATTCATGATTCATGATTCATGATTCATGATTCATGATTCAATTCATGATTCATGATTCTTGATTCAATTCATGATTCATGATTCATGATTTATGATTCATGATTCAATTCATAATTCATGATTCTTGATTCATGATTCATGATTTAATTCATGATTTATGATTCATGATTCATGATTCAATTCATGATTCATGATTCAATTCATGTTTTAATTCATGATTCATGATTCAATTCATGATTCATGATTCATGATTCAATTCATGATTCATGATTCATGATTCATGATTCGATTCATGATCCAATTCATGATTCATGATTCAAGATTTATGATTCAATTCATGATTCATGATTCGATTCATGAATCTTGATTCATGATTCATGATTCGATTCATGATTCATGATTCAATTCATGATTCATGATTCATGATTCAATTCATGATTCATGATTCATGATTCATGATTCGATTCATGATTCATGATTCATGATTCAATTCATGATTCATGATTCATGATTCAATTCATGATTCATGATTCATCATTCAATTCATGATTCATAATTCAATTCATGATTCATAATTCAATTCATGATTTATGATTCGATTCATGATTCATGATTCATGATTCAATTCATGATTCATGATTCATGATTCAATTCATAATTCAATTCATGATTCATGATTCATGATTCAATTCATGTTTCATGATTCATGATTAAATTCATGATTCATAATTCATGATTCATGATTCAATTCATGTTTCATGATTCATGATTCAATTCATGATTCATAATTCATGATTCATGATTCAATTCATGATTCATGATTTAATTCATGATTCATGATTTAATTCATGATTTGATTCCTGATTCAATTCATGATTCATGATTCGATTTATGATTCATGATTCAATTCATGATTAATGATTCATGAATCAATTCATGATTCATGATTCAATTCATGATTCATGATTCAATTCATGATTCATGATTCAATTCATGTTTTAATTCATGATTCATGATTCAATTCATGATTCATGATTCATGATTCAATTCATGATTCAATTCATGATTCATGATTTATGATTCGATTCATGATTCATGATTCATGATTCAATTCATGATTCAATTCATGATTCAATTCATGATTCATGATTCATGATTCAATTCATAATTCATGATTCGATTCATGATTCTTGATTCATGATTCAAGATTTAATTCATGATTTATAATTCATTACTTATGATTCAATTCATTAATCATGATTCATGATTCAATTCATGTTTCATAATTCATGATTCATGATTTAATTCATGATTCATGATTTATGATTCATTACATGATTCATGATTCAATTCATGTTTCATAATTCATGATTCATGATTCAATTCATGATTAATGATTCTTGATTTATGATTTAATTCATGATTGATGATTCAATGCATGATTCATGATTCAATTCATGATTCATGATTCAATTCAAGATTCATGATTCATGATTCGATTCATGATCCAATTCATGATTCAAGATTCATGATTCAATTCATGATTCATGATTCGATTCATGAATCTTGATTCATGATTCATGATTCGATTCATGATTCATTATTCATGATTCAATTCATGATTCATGATTCATGATTCAATTCATGATTCATGATTCAATTCATGATTCATAATTCAATTCATGATTCATAATTCATGATTCATGATTTAATTCATGTTTCATGATTCATAATTCAATTCATGATTCATAATTCATGATTCATGATTCAATTCATGATTCATGATTTAATTCATGATTCATGATTCAATTCATGATTCATGATTTAATTCATGATTTGATTCCTGATTCAATTCATGATTCATGATTCGATTTATGATTCATGATTCAATTCATGATTAATGATTCATGAATCAATTCATGATTCATGATTCATGATTCAATTCATGATTCATGATTCATGATTCAATTCATGATTCATGATTCAATTCATGTTTTAATTCATGATTCATGATTCAATTCATGATTCATGATTCATGATTCAATTCATGATTCAATTCATGATTCATGATTTATGATTCGATTCATGATTCATGATTCATGATTCAATTCATGATTCAATTCATGATTCAATTCATGATTCATGATACATGATTCAATTCATAATTCATGATTCGATTCATGATTCTTGATTCATGATTCAAGATTTAATTCATGATTTATAATTCATTACTTATGATTCAATTCATTAATCATGATTCATGATTCAATTCATGTTTCATAATTCATGATTCATGATTTAATTCATGATTCATGATTTATGATTCATTACATGATTCATGATTCAATTCATGTTTCATAATTCATGATTCATGATTCAATTCATGATTAATGATTCTTGATTTATGATTTAATTCATGATTGATGATTCAATGCATGATTCATGATTCAATTCATGATTCATGATTCAATTCATGATTCATGATTCATGATTCGATTCATGATCCAATTCATGATTCAAGATTCATGATTCAATTCATGATTCATGATTCGATTCATGAATCTTGATTCATGATTCATGATTCGATTCATGATTCATTATTCATGATTCAATTCATGATTCATGATTCAATTCATGATTCATGATTCAATTCATGATTCATAATTCAATTCATGATTCATAATTCATGATTCATGATTTAATTCATGTTTCATGATTCATAATTCAATTCATGATTCATAATTCATGATTCAATTCATGATTCATGATTTAATTCATGATTCATGATTCAATTCATGATTCATGATTTAATTCATGATTTGATTCCTGATTCAATTCATGATTCATGATTCGATTTATGATTCATGATTCAATTCATGATTAATGATTCATGAATCAATTCATGATTCATGATTCATGATTCAATTCATGATTCATGATTCTTGATTCAATTCATGATTCATGATTCATGATTCATGATTCATGATTCGATTCATGATTAATGATTTATGATTCATGATTCAATTCATAATTCATGATTCGATTCATGATTCTTGATTCATGATTCATGATTTAATTCATGATTTATGATTCATTACTCATGATTCAATTCATTAATCATGATTCATGATTCAATTCATGTTTCAATATTCATGATTCATGATTTAATTCATGATTCATGATTCCTGATTGATGATTCATTACATGATTCATGATTCAATTTATGTTTCATAATTCATGATTCATGATTCAATTCATGATTAATGATTCTTGATTTATGATTTAATTCATGATTCATGATTCAATGCATGATTCAATTCATGATTCATGATTCAATTCATGATTCATGACTAATTTCATGATTTAATTCATGATTCATGATTCAATTCATGATTCATGATTCAATTCATGATTCAATTCATGATTCATAATTCATGATTCATGATTCAATTCATGATTCATGATTCATGATTCATTTCATGATTCATGATTCGATTCATGATTCAATTCATGATTCAATTCATGATTCATGATTCGATTCATGATTCAATTCAAGATTCATGATTCGATTCATGATTCATGATTCGATTCATGATTAATTTCAGGATTCATGTTTCGATTCATGATTCAATTCATGATTCAATTCATGATTCATCATTCAATTCATGATTCATGATTCAATTCATGATTCATGATTCATGATTCATGATTCGATTAATGATTCAATTCATGATTCATGATTCGATTCATGAATATTGATTCATGATTCATGATTCGATTCATGATTCATGATTCATGATTCAATTCATGATTCATGATTCATGATTCAATTCATGATTCATGATTCATGATTCAATTCATGATTCATAATTCAATTCATGATTCATGATTCAATTCATGATTTATGATTCGATTCATGATTCATGATTCATGATTCAATTCATGATTCATGATTCATGATTCAATTCATAATTCAATTCATGATTCATGATTCATGATTCAATTCATGATTCATGATTCGATTCATGATTCATGATTCGATTCATGATTCAATTCAAGATTCATGATTCGATTCATGATTCGATTCATGATTAATTTCAGGATTCATGTTTCGATTCATGATTCAATTCATGATTCAATTCATGATTCATCATTCAATTCATGATTCATGATTCATGATTCAATTCATGATTCATGATTCATGATTCATGATTCGATTAATGATTCAATTCATGATTCATGATTCGATTCATGAATATTGATTCATGATTCATGATTCGATTCATGATTCATGATTCATGATTCAATTCATGATTCATGATTCATGATTCAATTCATGATTCATGATTCATGATTCAATTCATGATTCATAATTCAATTCATGATTCATGATTCAATTCATGATTTATGATTCGATTCATGATTCATGATTCATGATTCAATTCATGATTCATGATTCATGATTCAATTCATAATTCAATTCATGATTCATGATTCATGATTCAATTCATGATTCATAATTTATGATTCATGATTCAATTCATGATTCATGATTTAATTCATGATTCATGATTCAATTCATGATTCATGATTTAATTCATGATTTGATTCCTGATTCAATTCATGATTCATGATTTGATTTATGATTCAATTCATGATTCATGATTCATGAATCAATTCATGATTCATGATTCATGATTCATGATTCATGATTCAATTCATGATTCATGATTCATTTCATGATTCATGATTCAATTCATGTTTTAATTCATGATTCATGATTCAATTCATGATTCATGATTCATGATTTAATTCATGATTCAATTCATGATTCATGATTCGATTCATGATTCATGATTCAATTCATGATTCAATTCATGATTCATGATTCATGATTGGATTCATGATTCATTATTCGATTCATGATTCATTATTCAAGATTCAATTCATGATTCATGATTCATGATTCGATTCATGATTCAAATCATGATTCATTATTTGATTCATCATTCATGATTCATGATTCAATTCAAGATTCATGATTCATGATTCAATTCATGATTCAATTCATGATTCATGATTCATGATTTGATTCATGATTCATGATTAATGATTCAATTCATGATTCAATTCAAGATTCATGATTCGATTCATGATTCATGATTCAATTCATGATTCATGATTCATGATTCATGATTCAATTCATGATTCATAATTCATGATTCAATTCAAGATTCATGATTCGATTCATGATTCATGATTCAATTCATGATTCATGATTCATGATTCATGATTCAATTCATGATTCATAATTCATGATTTATGATTCAATTCATGATTCATAATTCATAATTCATGATTCATGATTCAATTCATGATTCATGATTCATGATTCATTTCATGATTCAATTCATGATTCATGATTCATGATTCATGATTCATGATTCAATTCTTGATTCATAATTCATGATTCATGATTCAATTCATAATTCATGATTCATGATTCATTTCATGATTCATGATTCGATTCATGATTCAATTCATGATTCAATTCATGATTCATGATTCATGATTCGTTTCATGATTCATGATTCGATTCATGATTCATGATTCGATTCATGATTCATGATTCGATTCATGATTCATTTCATGATTCGATTCATGATTCATTTCATGATTCATGATTCGATTCATGATTCAATTCATGATTCAATTCATGATTCATGATTAGATTCATGATCCAATTCATGATTCAATTCATTATTCATGATTCATGATTCATGATTAGATTCATGATCCAATTCATGATTCATGATTCAAGATTCATGATTCAATTCATGATTCATGATTCGATTCATGAATCTTGATTCATGATTCATGAGTCGATTCATGATTCATGATTCATGATTCAATTCATGATTCATGATTCATGATTCAATTCATGATTCATGATTCATGATTCAATTCATGATTTATAATTTAATTCATGATTCATGATTCAATTCATGATTCATGATTCATGATTCAATTCATAATTCAATTCATGATTCATGATTCATGATTCAATTCATGTTTCATGATTCATGATTCAATTCATGATTCATAATTCATGATTCATGATTCGATTTATGATTCATGATTCAATTCATGATTAATGATTCATGAATCAATTCATGATTCATGATTCATGATTCAATTCATGATTCATGATTCTTGATTCAATTCATGATTCATGATTCATGATTCATGATTCATGATTCGATTCATGATTAATGATTTATGATTCATGATTCAATTCATAATTCATGATTCGATTCATGATTCTTGATTCATGATTCATGATTTAATTCATGATTTATGATTCATTACTCATGATTCAATTCATTAATCATGATTCATGATTCAATTCATGTTTCAATATTCATGATTCATGATTTAATTCATGATTCATGATTCCTGATTGATGATTCATTACATGATTCATGATTCAATTTATGTTTCATAATTCATGATTCATGATTCAATTCATGATTAATGATTCTTGATTTATGATTTAATTCATGATTCATGATTCAATGCATGATTCAATTCATGATTCATGATTCAATTCATGATTCATGACTAATTTCATGATTTAATTCATGATTCATGATTCAATTCATGATTCATGATTCAATTCATGATTCAATTCATGATTCATAATTCATGATTCATGATTCAATTCATGATTCATGATTCATGATTCATTTCATGATTCATGATTCGATTCATGATTCAATTCATGATTCGATTCATGATTCGATTCATGATTCAATTCAAGATTCATGATTCGATTCATGATTCATGATTCGATTCATGATTAATTTCAGGATTCATGTTTCGATTCATGATTCAATTCATGATTCAATTCATGATTCATCATTCAATTCATGATTCATGATTCAATTCATGATTCATGATTCATGATTCATGATTCGATTAATGATTCAATTCATGATTCATGATTCGATTCATGAATATTGATTCATGATTCATGATTCGATTCATGATTCATGATTCATGATTCAATTCATGATTCATGATTCATGATTCAATTCATGATTCATGATTCATGATTCAATTCATGATTCATAATTCAATTCATGATTCATGATTCAATTCATGATTTATGATTCGATTCATGATTCATGATTCATGATTCAATTCATGATTCATGATTCATGATTCAATTCATAATTCAATTCATGATTCATGATTCATGATTCAATTCATGATTCATGATTCGATTCATGATTCATGATTCGATTCATGATTCAATTCAAGATTCATGATTCGATTCATGATTCGATTCATGATTAATTTCAGGATTCATGTTTCGATTCATGATTCAATTCATGATTCAATTCATGATTCATCATTCAATTCATGATTCATGATTCATGATTCAATTCATGATTCATGATTCATGATTCATGATTCGATTAATGATTCAATTCATGATTCATGATTCGATTCATGAATATTGATTCATGATTCATGATTCGATTCATGATTCATGATTCATGATTCAATTCATGATTCATGATTCATGATTCAATTCATGATTCATGATTCATGATTCAATTCATGATTCATAATTCAATTCATGATTCATGATTCAATTCATGATTTATGATTCGATTCATGATTCATGATTCATGATTCAATTCATGATTCATGATTCATGATTCAATTCATAATTCAATTCATGATTCATGATTCATGATTCAATTCATGATTCATGATTCAATTCATGATTCATAATTTATGATTCATGATTCAATTCATGATTCATGATTTAATTCATGATTCATGATTCAATTCATGATTCATGATTTAATTCATGATTTGATTCCTGATTCAATTCATGATTCATGATTTGATTTATGATTCAATTCATGATTCATGATTCATGAATCAATTCATGATTCATGATTCATGATTCATGATTCATGATTCAATTCATGATTCATGATTCATTTCATGATTCATGATTCAATTCATGTTTTAATTCATGATTCATGATTCAATTCATGATTCATGATTCATGATTTAATTCATGATTCAATTCATGATTCATGATTCGATTCATGATTCATGATTCAATTCATGATTCAATTCATGATTCATGATTCATGATTGGATTCATGATTCATTATTCGATTCATGATTCATTATTCAAGATTCAATTCATGATTCATGATTCATGATTCGATTCATGATTCAAATCATGATTCATTATTTGATTCATGATTCATGATTCATGATTCAATTCAAGATTCATGATTCATGATTCAATTCATGATTCAATTCATGATTCATGATTCATGATTTGATTCATGATTCATGATTAATGATTCAATTCATGATTCAATTCAAGATTCATGATTCGATTCATGATTCATGATTCAATTCATGATTCATGATTCATGATTCAATTCATGATTCATAATTCATGATTCAATTCAAGATTCATGAGTCGATTCATGATTCATGATTCAATTCATGATTCATGATTCATGATTCATGATTCAATTCATGATTCATAATTCATGATTTATGATTCAATTCATGATTCATAATTCATAATTCATGATTCATGATTCAATTCATGATTCATGATTCATGATTCATTTCATGATTCAATTCATGATTCATGATTCATGATTCATGATTCATGATTCAATTCTTGATTCATAATTCATGATTCATGATTCAATTCATAATTCATGATTCATGATTCATTTCATGATTCATGATTCGATTCATGATTCAATTCATGATTCAATTCATGATTCATGATTCATGATTCGTTTCATGATTCATGATTCGATTCATGATTCATGATTCGATTCATGATTCATGATTCGATTCATGATTCATTTCATGATTCGATTCATGATTCATTTCATGATTCATGATTCGATTCATGATTCAATTCATGATTCAATTCATGATTCATGATTAGATTCATGATCCAATTCATGATTCAATTCATTATTCATGATTCATGATTCATGATTAGATTCATGATCCAATTCATGATTCATGATTCAAGATTCATGATTCAATTCATGATTCATGATTCGATTCATGAATCTTGATTCATGATTCATGATTCGATTCATGATTCATGATTCATGATTCAATTCATGATTCATGATTCATGATTCAATTCATGATTCATGATTCATGATTCAATTCATGATTTATAATTTAATTCATGATTCATGATTCAATTCATGATTCATGATTCATGATTCAATTCATAATTCAATTCATGATTCATGATTCATGATTCAATTCATGTTTCATGATTCATGATTCAATTCATGATTCATAATTCATGATTCATGATTCAATTCATGTTTCATGATTCATGGTTCAATTCATGATTCATAATTCATGATTCATGATTCAATTCATGATTCATGATTTAATTCATGATTTATGATTCAATTCATGATTCATGATTCATGAATCAATTCATGATTCATGATTCATGATTCAATTCATGATTCATGATTCGATTTATGATTCATGATTCAATTCATGATTAATGATTCATGAATCAATTCATGATTCATGATTCATGATTCAATTCATGATTCAGGATTCAATTCATGATTCAGGATTCAATTCATGTTTTAATTCATGATTTATGATTAAATTCATGATTCATGATTCAATTCATGATTCATGATTTATGATTCGATTCATGATTCATGATTCATGATTCAATTCATGATTCAATTCATGATTCAATTCATGATTCATGATTCATGATTGGATTCATGATTCATGATTCAATTCATGATTCATGATTCAAATTATGATTCAATTCATGATTCATGATTCATGATTAATGATTCAATTCATGATTCAATTCTTGATTCAATTCAAGATTCATGATTCGAATTATGATTCATGATTCATGATTCATGATTCATGATTCATGATTCAATTCATGATTCATGATTCATGATTCATGATTCAATTCATGATTCATGATTCATGATTCAATTCATGATTCATGATTCATGATTCATGATTCAATTCATGATTCATGATTCTTGATTCAATTCATGATTCATGATTCATGATTCATGATTCATGATACGATTCATGATTAATGATTTATGATTCATGTTTCAATTCATAATTCATGATTTGATTCATGATTCTTGATTCATGATTCATGATTTAATTCATGATTTATGATTCATGATTCATGATTCAATTCATGATTCATGATTCAATTCATGTTTTAATTCAAGATTCATGATTCGAATTATGATTCATGATTCATGATTCATGATTCATGATTCATGATCCAATTCATGATTCATGATTCATGATTCATGATTCAATTCATGATTCATGATTCATGATTCAATTCATGATTCATGATTCTTGATTCAATTCATGATTCATGATTCATGATTCATGATTCATGATTCGATTCATAATTAATGATTTATGATTCATGATTCAATTCATAATTCATGATTCGATTCATGATTCTTGATTCATGATTCATGATTTAAATCATGATTTATGATTCATTACTCATGATTCAATTCATTAATCATGATTCATGATTCAATTCATGTTTCATAATTCATGATTCATGATTTAATTCATGATTCATGCATGATTCATGATTGATGATTCATTTCATGATTCATGATTCAATTCATGTTTCATAATTCATGATTCATGATTAAATTCATGATTAATGATTCTTAATTCATGATTTAATTCATGATTTATGATTCAATGCATGATTCATGATTTAATTCATGATTCATGATTCAATTCATGATTCATGATTTATTTCATGATTTAATTCATGATTCATGATTCAATTCATGATTCATGATTCAATTCATGATTCAATTCATGATTCATGATTCAATTCATGATTCATGATTCATGATTCATGATTCATGATTCAATTCATGATTCATAATTCATGATTCATGATTCAATTCATGATTCATGATTCATGATTCATTTCATGATTCATGATTCGATTCATGATTCAATTCATGATTCAATTCATGATTCATGATTCATGATTCGATTCATGATTCAATTCAAGATTCATGATTCGATTCATGATTCATGATTCGATTCATGATCCATTTCATGATTCATGTTTCGATTCATGATTCAATTCATGATTCAATTCATGATTCATGATTCAATTCATGATTCATGATTCATTATTCAATTCATAATTCATGATTCATGATTCATGATTCATGATTCGATTCATGATTCAATTCATGATTCATGATTCGATTCATGATTCAATTCATGATTCAATTCATGATTCATGATTCGATTCATGATTCATGATTCATGATTCAATTCATGATTCATGATTCATGATTCAATTCATGATTCATGTTTTGATTCATGATTCAATTCATGATTCAATTCATGATTCATGATTCGATTCATGATTCATGTTTCATGATTCAATTCATGATTCATGATTCATGATTCAATTCATGATTCATGATTCAATTCATGATTCATAATTCAATTCATGATTCATGATTCAATTCATGATTTGATTCCTGATTCAATTCATGATTCATGATTCATGATTCATGATTCAATTCATGATTTATGATTCATTACTCATGATTCAATTCATTAATCATGATTCATGATTCAATTCATGTTTCATAATTCATGATTCATGATTCAATTCATGATTCATGATTTATTTCATGATTTAATTCATGATTCATGATTCAATTCATGATTCAATTCATGATTCAATTCATGATTCATGATTCAATTCATGATTCATGATTCATGATTCATGATTCATGATTCAATTCATGATTCATAATTCATGATTCATGATTCAATTCATGATTCATGATTCATGATTCATGATTCATGATTCATTTCATGATTCATGATTCGATTCATGATTCAATTCATGATTCAATTCATGATTCATGATTCATGATTCGATTCATGATTCAATTCAAGATTCATGATTCGATTCATGATTCATGATTCGATTCATGATTCATGTTTCGATTCATGATTCAATTCATGATTCAATTCATGATTCATGATTCAATTCATGATTCATGATTCATGATTCAATTCATGATTCATGATTCATGATTCATGATTCATGATTCGATTCATGATTCAATTCATGATTCATGATTCAATTCATGATTCAATTCATGATTCAATTCATGATTCATGATTCGATTCATGATTCATGATTCATGATTCAATTCATGATTCATGATTCATGATTCAATTCATGATTCATGTTTCGATTCATGATTCAATTCATGATTCAATTCATGATTCATGATTCGATTCATGATTCATGTTTCATGATTCAATTCATGATTCATGATTCATGATTCAATTCATGATTCATGATTCAATTCATGATTCATAATTCAATTCATGATTCATGATTCAATTCATGATTTGATTCCTGATTCAATTCATGATTCATGATTCATGATTCATGATTCAATTCATGATTTATGATTCATTACTCATGATTCAATTCATTAATCATGATTGATGATTCAATTCATGTTTCATAATTCATGATTCATGATTCAATTCATGATTCATGATTTATTTCATAATTTAATTCATGATACATGATTGAATTCATGATTCATGATTCAATTCATGATTCAATTCATGATTCATGATTCAATTCATGATTCATGATTCATGATTCAATTCATGATTCATAATTCATGATTCATGATTCAATTCATGATTCATGATTCATGATTCATTTCATGATTCATGATTCGATTCATGATTCAATTCATGATTCAATTCATGATTCATGATTCATGATTCGATTCATGATTCAATTCAAGATTCATGATTCGATTCATGATTCATGATTCGATTCATGATTCAATTCAAGATTCATGATTCGATTCATGATTCATGATTCGATTCATGATTCATTTCATGATTCATGTTTCGATTCATGATTCAATTCATGATTCAATTCATGATTCATGATTCAATTCATGATTCATGATTCATGATTCATGATTCATGATTCGATTCATGATTCAATTCATGATTCATGATTCGATTCATGAATCTTGATTCATGATTCATGATTCGATTAATGATTCATGATTCATGATTCAATTCATGATTCATGATTCATGATTCAATTCATGATTCATGATTCAATTCATGATTCATAATTCAATTCATGATTCATGATTCAATTCATGATTTATGATTCGATTCATGATTCATGATTCATGATTCATGATTCATGATTCATGATTCATGATTCAATTCATAATTCAATTCATGATTCATGATTCATGATTCAATTCATGATTCATGATTCATGATTCAATTCATGATTCATAATTCAATTCATGATTCATGATTTAATTCATGATTCATGATTCAATTCATGATTCATGATTTAATTCATGATTTGATTCCTGATTCAATTCATGATTCATGATTCATGATTCAATTCATGATTCATGATTCAATTCATGTTTTAATTCATGATTCATGATTCAATTCATGATTCATGATTTAATTCATGATTCAATTCATGATTCATGATTTAATTCATGATTCATGATTCATGATTTAATTCATGATTCAATTCATGATTCGATTCATGATTCATGATTCATGATTCAATTCATGATTCAATTCATGATTCAATTCATGATTCATGATTCGATTCATGATTCATGATTCAATTCATGTTTCATGATTCAAATTATGATTCAATTCATGATTCATGATTCATGATTAATGATTCAATTCATGATTCAATTCATAATTCAATTCAAGATTCATGATTCGAATTATGATTCATGATTCATGATTCATGATTCGATTCATGATTCAATTCATAATTCATGATTCGATTCATGAATCTTGATTCATGATTCAATTCATGATTCATGATTCATGATTCAATTCATGATTCATGATTCAATTCATGATTCATAATTCAATTCATGATTCATGATTCAATTCATGATTTATGATTCGATTCATGATTCATGATTCATGATTCAATTCATGATTCATGATTCATGATTCAATTCATAATTCAATTCATGATTCATGATTCATGATTCAATTCATGATTCATGATTCATGATTCAATTCATGATTCATAATTCAATTCATGATTCATGATTTAATTCATGATTCATGATTCAATTCATGATACATGATTTAATTCATGATTTGATTCCTGATTCAATTCATGATTCATGATTCATGATTCATGATTCAATTCATTATTCATGATTCAATTCATGTTTTAATTCATGATTCATGATTCAATTCATGATTCATGATTCATGATTTAATTCATGATTCAATTCATGATTCATGATTTAATTCATGATTCATGATTCATGATTTAATTCATGATTAAATTCATGATTCGATTCATGATTCATGATTCTTGATTCAATTCATGATTCAATTCATGATTCAATTCATGATTCATGATTGGATTCATGATTCATAATTCAATTCATGTTTCATGATTCAAATTATGATTCAATTCATGATTCATGATTCATGATTAATGATTCAATTCATGATTCAATTCATGATTCAATTCAAGATTCATGATTCGAATTATGATTCATGATTCATGATTCATGATTCAATTCATGATTCATGATTCTTGATTCAATTCATGATTCATGATTCATGATTCATGATTTGATTCATGATTCATGATTCATGATTCATGATTTATGATTCATGATTAATGATTAATGATTCAATTCATAATTCATGATTCAATTCATGATTCTTGATTCATGATTTATGATTCGATTCATGATTCATGATTTAATTCAT
This sequence comes from Mixophyes fleayi, assembly GCF_038048845.1. Taxonomy (NCBI): domain Eukaryota; kingdom Metazoa; phylum Chordata; class Amphibia; order Anura; family Limnodynastidae; genus Mixophyes; species Mixophyes fleayi. The sequence goes on from NW_027448397.1 coordinate 37,544, forward strand.
GTTTCATAATTCATGATTCATGATTTAATTCATGATTCATGATTCATGATTGATGATTCATTTCATGATTCATGATTCAATTCATGTTTCATAATTCATGATTCATGATTCAATTCATGATTCATGATTCTTGATTCATTATTTAATTCATGTTTCATGATTCAATTCATGATTCATGATTCAATTCATGATTCATGATTCATGATTCAATTCATGATTCAATTAATGATTCATGATTTATTTCATGATTTAATTCATGATTCATGATTCAATTCATGATTCATGATTCTAATCATGATTCAATTCATGATTCATGATTCGATTCATGATTCATGATTCAATTTATGATTCATGATTCATGATTCAATTCATGATGCATGATTCATGATTCATGATTCGATTCATGAATTATGATTCAATTCTTGATTCATGATTCAAGATTCATGATTCAATTCATGATTCATGATTCAATTCATGAATCATGATTCAATTCATGATTCATGATTCATGATTCGATTCATGATTCATGATTCATGATTCAATTCATGATTCATGATTCAATTCATGATTCATGATTCAATTCATGATTCATGATTCATGATTCAATTCATGATTCATGATTTGATTCATGACTCATGACTCATGATTCAATACATGATTCATGATTCATGATTCATGATCCATGATTCATGATTTAATTCATGATTAATGATTCATGATTCAATTCATAATTTAATTCATGATTCATGAATCAATTTATGTTTCATGATTCATGATTTATGATTCATGATTCATGATTCAATTCATGATTCAATTCATGATTCATGATTCATGATTCGATTCATGATTAATGATTCATGATTCAATGCATGATTCATGATTCATGATTCATGATTCGATTCATGATTCATGATTCATGATTCAATTCATGATTCATGATTCGATTCATGATTCTTGATTCATGATTCGATTCATGATTCATTATTCAAGATTCAATTCATGATTCATGATTCAATTCATGATTCAATTCATGATTCATGATTCATAATTTGATTCATGATTCAATTCATGATTCAAGATTCATGATTCAATTCATGATTCATGATTCATGATTCAATTCATGATTCATGATTCAATTCATGATTCATGTTTCATGATTCATGTCTCGATTCATGATTTATGATTCGATTCATGATTCATGATTCAAGATTCATGATTCAATTCATGATTCATGATTCATGATTCAATTCATAATTCATGATTCATGATTCATGATTCATGATTCGATTCATGATTCAATTCATGATTCATGATTCAAGATTCATAATTCAATTCATGATTCATGATTCGATTCATGAATCTTGATTCATGATTCATGATTCCATTCATGATTCAATTCATGATTCATGATTCATGATTCAATTCATGATTCATGATTCAATTCATGATTCATGATTCAATTCATGATTCATGACTCATGATTCATGATTCATGATTCATGATTCATGATTTAATTCATGATTAATGATTCATGATTCGATTCATGATTCATGATTCATGATTCGATTCATGATTCATGATTCAATTCATGATTCATGATTCATGATTCAATTCATGATTCATGATTCAAATCATGATTCATGATTCGATTTATGATTCATGATTCATAAATTCAATTCATGATTCATGATTCATGATTCAATTCATGATTCATGATTCATGATTCAAATTATGATTCAATTCAAGATTCATGATTCGATTCATGATTCATGATTCAATTCATGATTTATGATTCAATTCATGCTTCATGATTCATGATTAATGATTCAATTCATGATTCATGATTCATGATTTAATTCATGATTCAATTCATGATTCATGATTCGATTCATGATTCATGATTCATGATTCAATTCATGATTCAATTCATGATTCAATTCATGATTCATGATTCATGATTGGATTCATGATTCATGATTCAATTCATGATTCATGATTCAATTCATGTTTTAATTCATGATTCATGATTCAATTCATGATTCATGATTTATGATTCAATTCATGATTCATGATTCATGATTCAATTCATGATTCAATTCATGATTCATGATTGGATTCATGATTCATGATTCAATTCATGATTCATGATTCATGATTCAAATTATGATTCAATTCATGATTCATGATTGATGATTAATGATTCAATTCATGATTCAATTCAAGAATCATGATTCGAATTATGATTCATGATTCATGATTCATGATTCATGATTCAATTCATAATTCATGATTCATGATTCAATTCATGATTCATGATTCATGATTCAATTCATGATTCATGATTCTTGATTCAATTCATGATTCATGATTCATGATTCATGATTCGATTCATGATTAATGATTTATGATTCATGATTCAATTCATAATTCATGATTCGATTCATGATTCTTGATTCATGATTTATGATTCGATTTATGATTCATGATTTAATTCATGATTTATGATTCATTACTCATGATTCAATTCATTAATCATGATTCATGATTCAATTCATGTTTCATAATTCATGATTCATGATTTAATTCATGATTCATGATTGATGATTCATTTCATGATTCATGATTCAATTCATGTTTCATAATTCATGATTCATGAATCAATTCATGATTAATGATTCTTGATTCATGATTAAATTCATGATTCATGATTCAATGCATGATTCATGATTCAATTCATGATTCATGATTCAAATTATGATTCATGATTCAATTCATGATTCAATTCATGATTCATGATTCAATTCATGATTCATGATTCATGATTCATTTCATGATTCATGATTCGATTCATGATTCAATTCATGATTCATGATTCATGATTCGATTCATGATTCAATTCAAGATTCATGATTCGATTCATGAATCTTGATTCATGATTCATGATTCGATTCATGATTCATGATTCATTATTCAATTCATGATTCATGATTCATGATTCAATTCATGATTCAATTCATGATTCATGATTCGATTCATGAATCTTGATTCATGATTCATGATTCGATTCATGATTCATGATTCATGATTCAATTCATGATTCATGATTCATGATTCAATTCATGATTCATGATTCATGATTCAATTCATGATTCATGATTCATGATTCGATTCATGATTCATGATTCATGATTCAATTCATGATTCATGATTCAATTCATGAATTATGATTCAATTCATGATTCATGATTCATGATTCAATTCATGATTCATGATTTGATTCATGACTCATGACTCATGATTCAATTCATGATTCATGATTCATGATTCATGATCCATGATTCATGATTTAATTCATGATTAATGATTCATGATTCAATTCATGATTTAATTCATGATTCATGAATCAATTTATGTTTCATGATTCATGATTTATGATTCATGATTCAATTCATGATTCAATTCATGATTCATGATTCATGATTCGATTCATGATTCATGATTCAATGCATGATTCATGATTCATGATTCGATTCACTATTCATTATTCAAGATTCAATTCATGATTCATGATTCAATTCATGATTCAATTCATGATTCATGATTCATGATTTGATTCATAATTCAATTCATGATTCAATTCATGATTCATGATTCGATGCATGATTCATGATTCAATTCATGATTCATGATTCAATTCATGATTCATGATTCATGATTCATGTCTCGATTCATGATTTATGATTCGATTCATGATTCATGATTCAATTCATGATTCATGATTCAAGATTCATGATTCAATTCATGATTCATGATTCATGATTCAATTCATAATTCATGATTCATGATTCATGATTCATAATTCAATTCATGATTCATGATTCGATTCATGAATCTTGATTCATGATTCATGATTCCATTCATGATTCAATTCATGATTCATGATTCATGATTTCAATTCATGATTCATGATTCAATTCATGATTCATGATTCATGATTCAATTCATGATTCATGATTTGATTCATGACTCATGATTCATGATTCATGATTCATGATTCATGATTCATGATTTAATTCATGATTAATGATTCATGATTCAATTCATGATTCAATTCATGATTCATGAATCAATTTATGATTCATGATTCATGATTTATGATTCAATTCATGGTTCATGATTCATGATTCATGATTCATGATTTAATTCATGATTCATGATTCATGATTCGATTCATGATTCATGATTCATGATTCAATTCATGATTCATGATTCAATTCATGATTCAATTCATGATTCATGATTCATGATTCAATTCATGATTCATGATTCAATTCATGATTCATGATTCAATTCATGATTCGATTCCTGATTCAAATCATGATTCATGATTCGATTTATGATTCATGATTCATAAATTCAATTCATGATTCATGATTCAATTCATGATTCATGATTCATGATTCAAATTATGATTCAATTCAAGATTTATGATTCGATTCATGATTCATGATTCAATTCATGATTTATGATTCAATTCATGCTTCATGATTCATGATTCATGATTCAATTCATGATTCATGATTTAATTCATGATTCAATTCATGATTCATGATTCAATTCATGATTCATGATTCATGATTCAATTCATGATTCAATTCATGATTCAATTCATGATTCATGATTCATGATTGGATTCATGATTCATGATTCAATTCATGATTCATGATTCAATTCATGTTTTAATTCATGATTCATGATTCAATTCATGATTCATGATTTATGATTCGATTCATGATTCATGATTCATGATTCAATTCATGATTCAATTCATGATTCATGATTCATGATTGGATTCATGATTCATGATTCAATTCATGATTCATGATTCATGATTCAAATTATGATTCAATTCATGATTCATGATTGATGATTAATGATTCAATTCAAGATTCATGATTCGAATTATGATTCATGATTCATGATTCATGATTCATGATTCATGATTCAATTCATAATTCATGATTCATGATTGAATTCATGATTCATGATTCATGATTCAATTCATGATTCATGATTCTTGATTCAATTCATGATTCATGATTCGATTCATGATTAATGATTTATGATTCATGATTCATGATTCAATTCATAATTCATGATTCGATTCATGATTCTTGATTCATGATTTATGATTCGATTCATGATTCATGATTTAATTCATGATTTAGGATTCATTACTCATAATTCAATTCATTAATCATGATTCATGATTCAATTCATGTTTCATAATTCATGATTCATGATTTAATTCATGATTCATGATTGATGATTCATTTCATGATTCATGATTCAATTCATGTTTCATAATTCATGATTCATGATTCAATTCATGATTAATGATTCTTGATTCATGATTTAATTCATGATTCATGATTCAATGCATGATTCATGATTCAATTCATGATTCATGATTCAATTCATGATTCAATTCATAATTCATGATTTATTTCATGATTTAATTCATGATTCATGATTCAATTCATGATTCATGATTCAATTCATGATTCATGATTCAATTCATGATTCATGATTCATGATTCATTTCATGATTCATGATTCATGATTCGATTCATGATTCAATTCATGATTCAATTCATGATTCATGATTCATAATTCGATTCATGATTCAATTCAAGATTCATGATTCGATTCATGATTCATGATTCGATTCATGATTCATTTCATGATTCATGTTTCGATTCATGATTGAATTCATGATTCAATTCATGATTCATGATTCAATTCATGATTCATGATTCATGATTCATGATTCGATTCATGATTCAATTCATGATTCATGATTCAAGATTCATGATTCAATTCATGATTCTTGATTCGATTCATGAATCTTGATTCATGATTCATGATTCGATTCATGATTCATGAATCATGATTCAATTCATGATTCATGATTCATGATTCAATTCATGATTCATGATTCATGATTCAATTCATGATTCATAATTCAATTCATGATTCAATTCATGATTTATGATTTGATTCATGATTCATGATTCATGATTCATGATTCAATTCATGATTCATGATTTATGATTCAATTCATGATTCATGATTCATGATTCAATTCATGATTCATGATTCATGATTCAATTCATGTTTTAATTCATGATTCATGATTCAATTCATGATTCATGATTTATGATTCAATTCATGATTCATGATTCATGATTCAATTCATGATTCAATTCATGATTCATGATTCATGATTGGATTCATGATTCATGATTCAATTCATGATTCATGATTCATGATTCAAATTATGATTCAATTCATGATTCATGATTGATGATTAATGATTCAATTCATGATTCAATTCAAGAATCATGATTCGAATTATGATTCATGAGTCATGATTCATGATTCATGATTCAATTCATAATTCATGATTCATGATTCAATTCATGATTCATGATTCATGATTCAATTCATGATTCATGATTCTTGATTCAATTCATGATTCATGATTCATGATTCATGATTCGATTCATGATTAATGATTTATGATTCATGATTCAATTCATAATTCATGATTCGATTCATGATTCTTGATTCATGATTTATGATTCGATTTATGATTCATGATTTAATTCATGATTTATGATTCATTACTCATGATTCAATTCATTAATCATGATTCATGATTCAATTCATGTTTCATAATTCATGATTCATGATTTAATTCATGATTCATGATTGATGATTCATTTCATGATTCATGAA
>NW_027448398.1:0-44155 GCF_038048845.1 Mixophyes fleayi
TATTCATGATTCAATTCATGATTCATGATTCATGTTTCAATTCATGATTCATGATTGAATTCATGATTCATGATTCGATTCATGATTCATGATTCATGATTCGATTCATGATTCATGATTGAATTCATGATTCATGATTCATTTCATGATTCATTATTCAATTCATGATTCATGATTCGATTCATGATTCATGATTTGATTCATGATTCATGATTCCATTCATGATTCATGATTCATGATTCATGATTCATGATTCGATTCATGATTCAATTCATAATTTATGATTCATGATTCATTATTCAATTCATGATTCATGATTCGATTCATGATTCATGATTCCATTCATGATTCATGATTCATGATTCATGATTCATGATTCGATTCATGATTCAAGATTCATGATTCATGATTCGATTCATGATTCAAGATTCAATTCATAATTTATGATTCATGATTCATGATTCAATTCATGATTCATGATTTGTTTCATGATTCATGATTTAATTCATGATTCATGATTCATGATTCAATTCATGATTCATGATTCATGATTCATGATTCATGATTTAATTCCTGAATCATGATTCGATTCATGATTCATGATTTAATTCATGATTCATGATTCATGATTCGATTCATGATTCATAATTCATGATTAGATTCATATTTCATGATTCAATTCATGATTCATGATTTGTTTCATGATTCATGATTCAATTCATAATTTATAATTCATGATTCATGATTCAATTCATGATTCATGATTTGTTTCATGATTCATGATTCAATTCATAATTTACGATTCATGATTCATGATTCAATTCATGATTCATGATTCATGACTCAATTCATGATTCACGATTCATGATTTGATTCATGATTCATGATTCTTGATTCATGATTTAGTTCATGATTCATGATTAATGATTTATGATTCAATTCATGATTCATGATTCATTTCATGATTTAATTCATGATTCATTTCATGATTCTTGATTCATGATTCAATTCATGATTTAATTCGTGATTCATGAGTCGATTTATGATTCATGATTTAATTCATGATTCATGATTCAATTCATGATTCATGATTCACGATTCAATTCATGATTCATGATTCGATTCATGATTCATGATTCGATTCATGATTCATGATTCAATTCATGATTCAATTCATGATTCAATTCATGATTTATTTCATGATTCATGACTCAATTCATGATTCAATTCATGATTTATTTCATTATTCATGATTCAATTCATGATTCATGATTCATGTTTCAATTCATGATTCATGATTCAATTCATGATTCATGATTCGATTCATGATTCATGATTCATGATTCGATTCATGATTCATGATTGAATTCATGATTCATGATTCATTTCATGATTCATTATTCAATTCATGATTCATGATTCGATTCATGATTCATGATTCGATTCATGATTCATGATTCCATTCATGATCATGATTCATGATTCATGATTCAATTCATGATTCATGATTTGTTTCATGATTCATGATTCAATACATAATTTATGATTCATGATTCATGATTCTATTCATGATTCATAATTCATGATTAGATTCATATTTCATGATTCAATTCATGATTCATGATTTGTTTCATGATTCATGATTCAATTCATAATTTATGATTCATGATTCATGATTCAATTCATGATTCATGATTTGTTTCATGATTCATGATTCAATTCATAATTTACGATTCATGATTCATGATTCAATTCAAGATTCATGATTCATGACTCAATTCATGATTCACGATTCATGATTTGATTCATGATTCATGATTCTTGATTCATGATTTAGTTCATGATTCATGATTCAATTCATGATTAATGATTTATGATTCAATTCATGATTCATGATTCATTACATGATTTAATTCATGATTCATTTCATGATTCTTGATTCATGATTCAATTCATGATTTAATTCGTGATTCATGAGTCGATTTGTGATTCATGATTTAATTCATGATTCATGATTCAATTCATGATTCATGATTCAATTCATGATTCATGATTCGATTCATGATTCATGATTCGATTCATGATTCATGATTCAATTCATGATTCAATTCATGATTTATTTCATGATTCATGACTCAATTCATGATTCAATTCATGATTTATTTCATTATTCATGATTCAATTCATGATTCATGATTCATGTTTCAATTCATGATTCATGATTGAATTCATGATTCATGATTCGATTCATGATTCATGATTCATGATTCGATTCATGATTCATGATTGAATTCATGATTCATGATTCATTTCATGATTCATTATTCAATTCATGATTCATGATTCGATTCATGATTCATGATTTGATTCATGATTCATGATTCCATTCATGATTCATGATTCATGATTCCATTCATGATTCATGATTCAATTCATAATTTATGATTAATGATTCATGATTCATGATTCAATTCATGATTCATGATTTGTTTCATGATTCATGATTCAATACATAATTTATGATTCATGATTCATGATTCAATTCATGATTCATGATTCATGACTCATGATTCATGATTTGATTCATGATTCATGATTCTTGATTCATGATTTAGTTCATGATTCATGATTCAATTCATGATTAATGATTTATGATTCATTTCATGATTCATGATTCATGATTCAATTCATCATTCAATTCATGATTCATGATTCGATTCATGATTCGATTCATGATTCATTTCATGATTCTTGATTCATGATTCAATTCATCATTCAATTCATGATTCATGATTCGATTCATGATTCGATTCATGATTCATGATTCAATTCATGATTCATGATTCAATTCATGATTCATGGTTCATGATTCCATTCATGATTCATGATTCAATTCATGAATCAATTCATGATTCATGATTCAATTCATGATTCATGATTTATGATTAGATTCATAATTCATGATTCATGATTCAATTCATGATTCAATTCATGATTTATGATTTGTTTCATGATTCGATTCATGATTCATATGATTCAATTCATGATTCATGATTGAATTCATGATTCATGGTTCATGATTCCATTCATGATTCATGATTCAATTCATGATTCAATTCATGATTCATGATTCCATTCATGATTCATGATTCAAGATTCAATCCATGATTCAATTCATGATTCATGATTCGATTTATGATTCATGATTCGATTGAAGATTCATGATTTAATTCATGATTCATGATTCAATTGAAGATTCATGATTTAATTCATGATTCATGAGTCGATTTATGATTCATGATTTAATTCATGATTCATGATTTATGATTCATGATTTAATTCATGATTCATGATTCAATTCATGATTCATGATTCAATTCATGATTCGATTCATGATTCATGATTCGATTCATGATTCAAGATTCAATTCATGATTCATGATTCAATTCATTATTCATGATTCAATTCATGATTCAATTCATGATTTATTTCATGATTCATGATTCAATTCATGATTCAATTCTTGATTTATTTCATGATTCATGATTCAATTCATGATTCATGATTCATGTTTCAATTCATGATTCATGATTCAATTCATGATTCATGATTCGATTCATGATTCATGATTCGATTCATGATTCATGATTGAATTCATGATTCATGATTCATTTCATGATTCATTATTCAATTCATGATTCGATTCATGATTCATGATTCCATTCATGATTCATGATTCATGATTCGATTCATGATTCATGATTCCATTCATAATTTATGATTCATGATTCATGATTCAATTCATGATTCATGATTTGTTTCATGATTCATGATTCAATACATAATTTATGATTCATGATTCATGATTCAATTAATGATTCATGATTCATGACTCAATTCATGACTCATGATTCATGATTTGATTCATGATTCATGATTCTTGATTCATGATTTAGTTCATGATTCATGATTCAATTCATAATTAATGATTTATGATTCAATTCATGATTCATGATTCATTTCATGATTTAATTCATTTCATGATTCTTGATTCATGATTTAATTCATGATTCAATTCATGATTCATGATTCGATTCATGATTCGATTCATGATTCATGATTCAATTCATGATTCATGATTCAATTCATGATTCATGGTTCATGATTCCATTCATGATTCAGGATTCAATTCATGATTCAGTTCATGATTCATGATTTGATTCATGATTCATGATTCATTTCATGATTCATGATTCATTTCATGATTCATGATTCAATTCATGATTCAATTCATGATTCAATTCATGATTCATGATTCGATTCATGATTCGATTCATGATTCTTGATTGAATTCATGATTCATGATTCATGATTCAATTCATGATTCATGATTCATGATTTGATTCATACTTCATGATTCTTGATTCATGATTTGATTCATGATTTATGATTCGTTTCATGATTCATGATTTATGATTCAATTCATGATTTAATTCATGATTCATGATTCAATTCATGATTAATGATTTATGATTCAATTCATGATTCATTTAATGATTTATTTCATGATTCATTTCATGATTTATGATTCATGATTCAATTCATGATTAAATTCATGATTCATGATTCAATTTATGATTCATGATTCATGATTCAATTCATGATTTATGATTCGATTCATGATTCATGATTCAATTCATGATTCATTTCATGATTCAATTCATAATTCATGATTCAATGCATGAATCATGATTCGATTCATGATTCATGATTCGATTCATGATTCAATTCATGATTCATGATTCATTTCATGATTCATGATTCAGGATTCAATTCATGATTCATGATTCAATTCATGATTCATGATTCATGAATCGATTCATGATTAATGATTTATGATTCAATTCATGATTCATGATTCATTTAATGATTTATTTCATGATTCATTTCATGATTTATGATTCATGATTCAATTCATGATTGAATTCATGATTCCTAATTAAATTCATGATTCATGATTCATGATTCAATTCATGATTTATGATTCGATTCATGATTCATGATTCAATTCATGATTCATTTCATGATTCAATTCATGATTCATGGTACATGATTTGATTCATGATTCAATTCATGATTCAATTCATGATTCATGATTCGATTAATGATTCATGATTCATTTCATGATTCATGATTCATGATTCAATTCATGATTCAATTCATGATTCATGATTCGATTCATAATTCCTGATTCGATTCATGATTCATGATTCAATTAATGATTCATGATTCAAATCATGATTTATGATTCAATTCATGATTCATGATTCATGATTCATGATTCAATTCATGATTCAATTCATGATTCATGATTCATGATTCATGATTCAATTCATGATTCATGATTTGATTCATGATTCATGATTCGATTCATGATTCATGATTCAATTCATGATTCATGATTCATGATTCATAATACATGATTTAATTCCTGAATCATGATTTGATTCATGATTCATGATTCGATTCATGATTCATGATTCAATTCATGATTCATGATTCATGATTCGATTCATGATTCATAATTCATGATAAGATTCATATTTCATGATTCAATTCATGATTCATGATTTGTTTCATGATTCATGATTCAATTCATAATTTATGATTCAAATCATGATTTATGATTCAATTCATGATTCATGATTCATGATTCAATTCATGATTCAATTCATGATTCATGATTCATGATTCATGACTCAATTCATGATTCATGATTTGATTCATGATTCATGATTCGATTCATGATTCATGATTCAATTCATGATTCATGATTCATGATTCATAATTCATGATTTAATTCCTGATACATGATTCGATTCATGATTCATGATTCGATTCATGATTCATGATTCAATTCATGATTCATGATTCATGATTCGATTCATGATTCATAATTCATGATTAGATTCATATTTCTTGATTCATGATTCAATTCATGATTCATGATTTGTTTCATGATTCATGATTCAATTCATAATTTATGATTCATGATTCATGATTCAATTCATGATTCATGATTCAATTCATGATTCATGGTTCATGATTCCATTCATGATTCATGATTGAATTCATGATTCAATTCATGAATTGAATCATAAATCATGATTTGAATCATGAATCATTAATTGAATCATGAATCATGAATCGAATCATGAATCATGAATAGAATCATGAATCATGAATTGAATCATGAATTGAATCATGAATCAAATCATGAACCATGAATCATGAATTGAATTATGAATCATGAATTGAATCATGAATTGAATCATGAATCATGAATCGAATCATGAATCAGGAATTGAATCATGAATTATGAATCATGAATTGAATTATGAATCATGAATTCAATCATGAATTGAATCATGAATCATAAATCATAAAATTAATCTTGAAATAAATCATGAAATGAATCATGAATCATGAATTGAATCATAAATCATTAATCATGAATCGAATCATGAATCATGAATTGAATCATGAATCATGAATTGAATCATGAAATGAATCATTAATTGAATCATGAATCATGAATCGAATCATAAATCATGAATTGAATCATGAATCATGAATTGAATTATGAATCATGAATTCAATCATGAATTGAATCATGAATCATAAATCATGAAATGAATCTTGAAATAAATCATGAAATGAATCATGAATCATGAATTGAATCATAAATCATTAATCATGAATCGAATCATGAATCAAGAATCATGAATTGAATCATGAATCATGAACTGAATCATGAATTGAATCCTGAATCATGAATCATGAAATGAATCATGAATCATGAATTGAATCATGAATTGAATCATGAATCGAATCATGATTCATGCATTGAATCATGAATCATGAATTGAATCATGAAATGAATCATGAATTGAATCATGAATCATGAATCGAATCATAAATCATGAATTGAATCATGAATTATGAATCATGAATTGAATCATGAATCATGAATTGAATCATGAATTGAATCATGAATCATAAATCATGAAATGAATCATGAAATAAATCATGAAATGAATCATGAATCATGAATTGTATCATAAATCATTTATCATGAATTGAATCCTGAATCATGAACTAAATCATGAATTGAATCATAAATCATGAATCATGAAACGAATCATAAATCATGAATCAAATCATGAATCAAGAATCATGAATCATGAATCAAATCATGAATCATGAATCATGAATTGAATCATGAATCATGGATCATGAATTGAATCAAGAATCATGAATCGAATCATGAATCAAATCATGAATCATGAATTGAATCATGAATTGAATCATTAATCATGAAATGAATCATGAATCATGAATCAAATCATGAATCATGAATTGAATCATGAATCATGAATTGAATCATGAATTATGACTCTTTACATGAATCATGATTCATGAATCATGAATCGAATCATGAATCATGAAATGAATCATGAATCATGAATTGAATCATGAATAATGAATTGAATCATGAATCAAATCATGAATCATGAATTGAATCATGAATTGAATCATGAAATGAATCATGAATCATGAATTGAATCATAAATCATTAATCATGAATTGAATCATGAATCATGAACTAAATCATGAATCAAGAATCATGAATCATGAATCAAATCATGAATCATGAATCATGAATTGAGTCATGAATCATGAATTGAATCATGAATCATGAATCATAAATTATGAATTGAATCATGAATCATGAAACAAATCATGAATCAAATCATGAATCATGAATTAAATCATGAATAATGAAATATGAATCTAATCATGAATCATAATTGATGAAACGAATCATGAATCATGAATTGAATCATGAATCATGAATCATGATTTGAATCATAAATCATTAATTGAATCATGAATCGAATCATGAATCATGAATCGAATCATGAATCATGAATTGAATCATGAATTGAATCATGAATCATGAAATGAATCATGAATCATTAATCGAATCATGAATCATGAATTGAATCATGAATCAAATCATGAACCATGAATCATAATTTGAATTATGAATCATGAATTGAATCATGAATTGAATCATGAATCATGAATCGAATCATGAATTAGGAATTGAATCATGAATTATGAATCATGAATCATGAATCATGAATCGAATCATGAATAATGAATCATGAATTGAAACATGAATCATGAATCATGAATTGAATCATGAATCATGAAATAAATCATGAATTGAATCATGAATCATGAAATAAATCATGAATTGAATCATGAATTGAATCATGAATCATGAATTGAATCATGAATCATGAATTGAATTATGAATCATGAATCGAATCATGAATCATGAATCGAATCATGAATCATGAATTGAATCATGAATCATGAATTGAATCATGAATAATGAATCATGAATTCAATATGAATTAAATCATGAATCATAAATCGACTCATGAATCATGAATTAAATCATAAATCTTCAATTGAATCATGAATCATGAATTAAATCATGAATCTTCAATCGAATCATGAATCATGAATTGAATCATGAATCATGAATCGAATCATGAATCATGAATTGAATCATGGATTGAATCATGAATCATGAATCATGAAATGAATCATGAATTTAATCATGAAATGAATTATGAATCATTAATTGAATCATGAATCATGAATCCTGAATCTTAATTTAAATCATAAATCATGAATCATGAATTGAATCATGAATCATGAACTGAATCATAAATTGAATCATGAATCAGGAATCATGAAATGAATTATGAATCATGAATCGAATCATGAATCATGAATCGAATCATGAATCATGATTAGATTCATGAATCATGAATTGAATCATGAATAATGAATTGAATCATTAAATGAATCATGAATTGAATCATGAATCATGAATCGAATCATGAATCATGAATCGAATCATGAATCATGAATCAAATCATGAATCATTAATTGAATCATGAATCATGAATTGAATCATGAATCATGAATTGAATCATGAATCATGAATTGAATCATGAATCATGAATCATAAATTATGAATTGAATCATGAATCATGAATCGAATCATGAATCATGAATCGAATCATGAATCATGAATTGAATCATGAATTGAATCATGAATCATGAAATGAATCATGAATCATTAATCGAATCATGAATCATGAATTGAATCATGTATTGAATCATGAATCAAATCATGAACCATGAATCATGAATTGAATTATGAATCATGAATTGAATCATGAATTGAATCATGAATCATGAATCGAATCATGATTCAGGAATTAAATCATGAATCATGAATCATGAATCGAATCATGAATCATGAATCGAATCATGAATCATGAATTGAATCATGAATCATGAAATGAATCATGAATCATTAATCGAATCATGAATCATGAATTGAATCATGAATTGAATCATGAATCAAATCATGAACCATGAATCATGAATTGAATTATGAATCATGAATTGAATCATGAATTGAATCATGAATCATGAATCGAATCATGAATCAGGAATTGAATCATGAATTATGAATCATGAATCATGAATCATGAATCGAATCATGAATCATGAATCATGAATTGAATCATGAATCATGAACTGAATCATGAATTGAATCCTGAATCATGAATCATGAAATGAATCATGAATCATGAATTGAATTAAGAATCGAATCATGAATCATGAATCGAATCATGATTCATGCATTGAATCATGAATCATGAATTGAATCATGAAATGAATCATGAATTGAATCATGAATCATAAATCAAATCATAAATCATGAATTGAATCATGAATTGAATCATAAATCATTAATCATGAATTGAATCATGAATCATGAACTAAATCATGAATTGAATCATAAATCATGAATCATGAAACGAATTATAAATCAAGAATCAAATCATGAATCATGAATCATGAATCAAATCATGAATCATGAATCATGAATTGAATCATGAATCATGAATCATGAATTGAATCAAGAATCATGAATCGAATCATGAATCGAATCATGAATCATGAATTGAATCATGAATTGAATCATGAATTGAATCATGAATTGAATCATGAATTGAATCATGAATCATGAAATGAATCATGAATCATGAATCAAATCATGAATCATGAATTGAATCATGAATCATGAATTGAATCATGAATCATGAATTATGAATCTAATCATGAATCATGAATTATGAATTGAATCATGAATCATGAACTGAATCATGAATTGAATCCTGAATCATGAATCATGAAATGAATCATGAATCATGAATTGAATCATGAATCATGAATTGAATCATGAATTGAATCATGAATCATGAATTGAATCATGAATCATGAATCATGAATTCAATCAAGAATCATGTATCGAATCATGAATCGAATCATGAATCATGAATTGAATCATGAATTGAATCATGAATTGAATCATGAATCATGAAATGAATCATGAATCATGAAATGAATCATGAATCATGAATCAAATCATGAATCATGAATTGAATCATGAATCAAGAATTGAATCATGAATCATGAATTATGAATCTAATCATGAATCATGAATCATGAATTGAATCATGAATCATGAACTGAATCATGAATTGAATCATGAATCATGAATGGAATCATGAACCATGAATCATGAATTGAATCATGAATCATGAATCAAATCATGAATCATGAATTGAATCATGAATTAAATCATGAATCAAGAATCATGAAATGAATTAAATCATGAAATGAATCATGAATCATGAATCGAATCAGGAATCATGAATCGAATCATGAATCATGAATTGAATCATGAATTGAATCATGAATCATGAATCATGAAATGAATCATGAATCATTAATCGAATCATGAATCATGAATTGAATCATGAATTGAATCATGAATCAAATCATGTACCATGAATCATGAATTGAATCATGAAATGAATCATGAATTGAATCATGAATCATGAATCGAATCATAAATCATGAATTGAATCATGAATCATGAATTATGAATTTAATTATGAATCATGAATTCAATCATGAATTGAATCATGAATCATAAATCATGAAATGAATCATGAAATAAATCATGAAATGAATCATGAATCATTAATTGAAATATAAATCATTAATCATGAATCGAATCATGAATCATGAATCATGAATTGAATCATGAATCATGAACTGAATCATGAATTGAATCCTAAATCATGAATCATGAAATGAATCATGAATCATGAATTGAATCATGAATCGAATCATGAATCATGAATCGAATCATGAGTCATGCATTGAATCATGAATTATGAATTGAATCATGAAATGAATCATGAATTGAATCATGAATCATGAATCGAATCATAAATCATGAATTGAATCATGAATCATGAATCATGAATTGAATCATGAATCATGAATTGAATCATGAATTGAATCATGAATCATAAATCATGAAATGAATCATGAAATAAATCATTAAATGAATCATGAATCATGAATTAAATCATAAATCATTAATCATGAATTGAATCATGAATCATGAACTAAATCATGAATTGAATCATAAATCATGAATCATGAAACGAATCATAAATCATGAATCAAATCATGAATCAAGAATCATGAAGTATGAATCAAATCATGAATCATGAATCATGAATTGAATCATGAATCATGAACTAAATCATGAATTGAATCATAAATCATGAATCATGAAACGAATCATAAATCATGAATCAAATCATGAATCAAGAATCATGAAGTATGAATCAAATCATGAATCATGAATCATGAATTGAATCATGAATCATGAATCATGAATTCAATCAAGAATCATGAATCGAATCATGAATCGAATCATGAATCATGAATTGAATCATGAATTGAATCATGAATTGAATCATGAATCATGAAATGAATCATGAATCATGAAATGAATCATGAATCATGAATCAAATCATGAATCATGAATTGAATCATGAATCAAGAATTGAATCATGAATCATGAATTATGAATCTAATCATGAATCATGAATCATGAATTGAATCATGAATCATGAACTGAATCATGAATTGAATCCTGAATCATGAATGGAATCATGAACCATGAATCATGTATTGAATCATGAATCATGAATTGAATCATGAATCATGAATCGAATCATGAATCGAATCATGAATCATGAATTGAATCATGAATTAAATCATGAATCAAGAATCATGAAATGAATTAAATCATGAAATGAATCATGAATCATGAATTGAATCATAAATCATTAATCATGAATTGAATCATGAATCATGAACTAAATCATGAATCAAGAATCATGAATCATGAATCAAATCATGAATCATGAGTCATGAATTGAGTCATGAATCATGAATCATTAATTGAATCATGAATCATGAATCATAAATTATGTATTGAATCATGAATCATGAAACAAATCATGAATCATGAATTGAATCATGAATCATGAATCATAAATTATGAATTGAATCATGAATCATGAATCGAATCATGAATCATGAATCATGAATCATGAATGGAATCATGAATCATGAATCGAATCATGAATCATGAATTGAATAATGAATCATGAAATGAATCATGAATCATGAATTCAATCATGAATCATGAATCGAATCATGAATCATGAATCGAATCATGAATCATGAATTGAATCATGAATCATGAATTGAAACATGAATCATGAATCATGAATTGAATCATGAATCATGAAATAAATCATCAATTGAATCATGAATTGAATCATGAATCATGAAATAAATCATGAATTGAATCATGAATTGAATCATGAATAATGAATTGAATCATGAATCATGAATTGAATCTTGAATCATGAATCGAATCATGAATCATGAATCGAATCATGAATTGAATCATGAATCATGAATTGAATCATGAATCATGAATCATGAATTAAATCATGAATCATAAATCATGAATCATGAATTAAATCATGATTTATAAATCGACTCATGAATCATGAATTAAATCATGAATCTTCATTTGAATCATGAATCATGAATTAAATCATGAATCTTTAATCGAATCATGAATCATAAATCGAATCATGAATCATGAATTGAATCATGGATTGAATCTTGAATCATGAATCATGAATTGAATCATGAATCATGAATTGAATCATGAATTGAATCATGAATCATGAATGGAATCATGAACCATGAATCATGAATTGAATCATGAATCATGAATTGAATCATGAATCATGAATTAAATCATAAATCTTCAATTGAATCATGAATCATGAATTAAATCATGAATCTTCAATCGAATCATGAATCATGAATTGAATCATGAATCATGAATCGAATCATGAATCATGAATTGAATCATGGATTGAATCATGAATCATGAATCATGAAATGAATCATGAATTTAATCATGAAATGAATTATGAATCATTAATTGAATCATGAATCATGAATCCTGAATCTTAATTTAAATCATAAATCATGAATCATGAATTGAATCATGAATCATGAACTGAATCATAAATTGAATCATGAATCAGGAATCATGAAATGAATTATGAATCATGAATCGAATCATGAATCATGAATCGAATCATGAATCATGAATCGAATCATGAATCATGAATTGAATCATGAATAATGAATTGAATCATTAAATGAATCATGAATTGAATCATGAATCATGAATCGAATCATGAATCATGAATCGAATCATGAATCATGAATCAAATCATGAATCATTAATTGAATCATGAATCATGAATTGAATCATGAATCATGAATTGAATCATGAATCATGAATTGAATCATGAATCATGAATCATAAATTATGAATTGAATCATGAATCATGAATCGAATCATGAATCATGAATCGAATCATGAATCATGAATTGAATCATGAAATGAATCATGAATCATTAATCGAATCATGAATCATGAATTGAATCATGTATTGAATCATGAATCAAATCATGAACCATGAATCATGAATTGAATTATGAATCATGAATTGAATCATGAATTGAATCATGAATCATGAATCGAATCATGATTCAGGAATTAAATCATGAATCATGAATCATGAATCGAATCATGAATCATGAATCGAATCATGAATCATGAATTGAATCATGAATCATGAAATGAATCATGAATCATTAATCGAATCATGAATCATGAATTGAATCATGAATTGAATCATGAATCAAATCATGAACCATGAATCATGAATTGAATTATGAATCATGAATTGAATCATGAATTGAATCATGAATCATGAATCGAATCATGAATCAGGAATTGAATCATGAATTATGAATCATGAATCATGAATCATGAATCGAATCATGAATCATGAATCATGAATTGAATCATGAATCATGAACTGAATCATGAATTGAATCCTGAATCATGAATCATGAAATGAATCATGAATCATGAATTGAATTAAGAATCGAATCATGAATCATGAATCGAATCATGATTCATGCATTGAATCATGAATCATGAATTGAATCATGAAATGAATCATGAATTGAATCATGAATCATAAATCAAATCATAAATCATGAATTGAATCATGAATTGAATCATAAATCATTAATCATGAATTGAATCATGAATCATGAACTAAATCATGAATTGAATCATAAATCATGAATCATGAAACGAATTATAAATCAAGAATCAAATCATGAATCATGAATCATGAATCAAATCATGAATCATGAATCATGAATTGAATCATGAATCATGAATCATGAATTGAATCAAGAATCATGAATCGAATCATGAATCGAATCATGAATCATGAATTGAATCATGAATTGAATCATGAATTGAATCATGAATCATGAAATGAATCATGAATCATGAATCAAATCATGAATCATGAATTGAATCATGAATTGAATCATGAATCATGAATTATGAATCTAATCATGAATCATGAATTATGAATTGAATCATGAATCATGAACTGAATCATGAATTGAATCCTGAATCATGAATCATGAAATGAATCATGAATCATGAATTGAATCATGAATCATGAATTGAATCATGAATTGAATCATGAATCATGAATTGAATCATGAATCATGAATCATGAATTCAATCAAGAATCATGTATCGAATCATGAATCGAATCATGAATCATGAATTGAATCATGAATTGAATCATGAATTGAATCATGAATCATGAAATGAATCATGAATCATGAAATGAATCATGAATCATGAATCAAATCATGAATCATGAATTGAATCATGAATCAAGAATTGAATCATGAATCATGAATTATGAATCTAATCATGAATCATGAATCATGAATTGAATCATGAATCATGAACTGAATCATGAATTGAATCATGAATCATGAATGGAATCATGAACCATGAATCATGAATTGAATCATGAATCATGAATCAAATCATGAATCATGAATTGAATCATGAATTAAATCATGAATCAAGAATCATGAAATGAATTAAATCATGAAATGAATCATGAATCATGAATCGAATCAGGAATCATGAATCGAATCATGAATCATGAATTGAATCATGAATTGAATCATGAATCATGAATCATGAAATGAATCATGAATCATTAATCGAATCATGAATCATGAATTGAATCATGAATTGAATCATGAATCAAATCATGTACCATGAATCATGAATTGAATCATGAAATGAATCATGAATTGAATCATGAATCATGAATCGAATCATAAATCATGAATTGAATCATGAATCATGAATCATGAATTTAATTATGAATCATGAATTCAATCATGAATTGAATCATGAATCATAAATCATGAAATGAATCATGAAATAAATCATGAAATGAATCATGAATCATTAATTGAAATATAAATCATTAATCATGAATCGAATCATGAATCATGAATCATGAATTGAATCATGAATCATGAACTGAATCATGAATTGAATCCTAAATCATGAATCATGAAATGAATCATGAATCATGAATTGAATCATGAATCGAATCATGAATCATGAATCGAATCATGAGTCATGCATTGAATCATGAATTATGAATTGAATCATGAAATGAATCATGAATTGAATCATGAATCATGAATCGAATCATAAATCATGAATTGAATCATGAATCATGAATCATGAATTGAATCATGAATCATGAATTGAATCATGAATTGAATCATGAATCATAAATCATGAAATGAATCATGAAATAAATCATTAAATGAATCATGAATCATGAATTAAATCATAAATCATTAATCATGAATTGAATCATGAATCATGAACTAAATCATGAATTGAATCATAAATCATGAATCATGAAACGAATCATAAATCATGAATCAAATCATGAATCAAGAATCATGAAGTATGAATCAAATCATGAATCATGAATCATGAATTGAATCATGAATCATGAACTAAATCATGAATTGAATCATAAATCATGAATCATGAAACGAATCATAAATCATGAATCAAATCATGAATCAAGAATCATGAAGTATGAATCAAATCATGAATCATGAATCATGAATTGAATCATGAATCATGAATCATGAATTCAATCAAGAATCATGAATCGAATCATGAATCATGAATTGAATCATGAATTGAATCATGAATTGAATCATGAATCATGAAATGAATCATGAATCATGAAATGAATCATGAATCATGAATCAAATCATGAATCATGAATTGAATCATGAATCAAGAATTGAATCATGAATCATGAATTATGAATCTAATCATGAATCATGAATCATGAATTGAATCATGAATCATGAACTGAATCATGAATTGAATCCTGAATCATGAATGGAATCATGAACCATGAATCATGTATTGAATCATGAATCATGAATTGAATCATGAATCATGAATCGAATCATGAATCGAATCATGAATCATGAATTGAATCATGAATTAAATCATGAATCAAGAATCATGAAATGAATTAAATCATGAAATGAATCATGAATCATGAATTGAATCATAAATCATTAATCATGAATTGAATCATGAATCATGAACTAAATCATGAATCAAGAATCATGAATCATGAATCAAATCATGAATCATGAGTCATGAATTGAGTCATGAATCATGAATCATTAATTGAATCATGAATCATGAATCATAAATTATGTATTGAATCATGAATCATGAAACAAATCATGAATCATGAATTGAATCATGAATCATGAATCATAAATTATGAATTGAATCATGAATCATGAATCGAATCATGAATCATGAATCATGAATGGAATCATGAATCATGAATCATGAATTGAATAATGAATCATGAAATGAATCATGAATCATGAATTCAATCATGAATCATGAATCGAATCATGAATCATGAATCGAATCATGAATCATGAATTGAATCATGAATCATGAATTGAAACATGAATCATGAATCATGAATTGAATCATGAATCATGAAATAAATCATCAATTGAATCATGAATTGAATCATGAATCATGAAATAAATCATGAATTGAATCATGAATTGAATCATGAATAATGAATTGAATCATGAATCATGAATTGAATCTTGAATCATGAATCGAATCATGAATCATGAATCGAATCATGAATTGAATCATGAATCATGAATTGAATCATGAATCATGAATCATGAATTAAATCATGAATCATAAATCATGAATCATGAATTAAATCATGATTTATAAATCGACTCATGAATCATGAATTAAATCATGAATCTTCATTTGAATCATGAATCATGAATTAAATCATGAATCTTTAATCGAATCATGAATCATAAATCGAATCATGAATCATGAATTGAATCATGGATTGAATCTTGAATCATGAATCATGAATTGAATCATGAATCATGAATTGAATCATGAATTGAATCATGAATCATGAATGGAATCATGAACCATGAATCATGAATTGAATCATGAATCATGAATTGAATCATGAATCATGAATCGAATCATGAATCGAATCATGAATCATGAATTGAATCATGAATTGAATCATGAATCATGAATTATGAATCTAATCATAAATCATGAATCATGAATTGAATCATGAATCATGAATTGAATCATGAATTGAATCATGAATGGAATCATGAACCATGAATCATGAATTGAATCATGAATCATGAATTGAATCATGAATCATGAATCATAAATTATGAATTGAATCATGAATCATGAAACAAATCATGAATCATGAATTGAATCATGAATCATGAAATATGAATCTAATCATGAATTATGAATCATGAATCGAATCATGAATCATGAATCATGAATTGAATCATGAATCATGAATCGAATCATGAATCATGAATCGAATCATGTATCAGGAATTAAATCATGAATTATGAATCATGAATCATGAATCATGAATTGAATCATGAATCATGAATCGAATCATGAATCATGAATCAAATCATGAATCATGAATTGAGTCATGAATCATGAATCATGAATCATGAATCATGAATTGAATCATGAATTGAATCATGAATCATGAATCATGAATCATGAATTGAATCATAAATCATGATTTGAATCATAAATTATGAATTGAATCATGAATCATGAAACAAATCATGAATCATGAATTGAATCATGAAATATGAATCTTATCATGAATTATGAATCATGAATCGAATCATGAATCATGAATCATGAATTGAATCATGAATCATGAATCAAATCATGAATCATGAATCGAATCATGATTCAGGAATTAAATCATGAATTATGAATCATGAATCATGAATCATGAATTGAATCATGAATCATGAATCGAATCATGAATCATGAATCAAATCATGAATCATGAATTGAATCATGAATCATGAATCATGAATCATGAATTGAATCATGAATTGAATCATGAATCATGAATCATGAATCATGAATTGAATCATAAATCATGATTTGAATCATGAATCATTAATTGAATCATGAATCATGAATCGAATCAGGAATCATGAATCGAATCATGAATCATGAATTGAATCATGAATTGAATCATGAATCATGAATCATGAAATGAATCATGAATCATTAATCGAATCATGAATCATGAATTGAATCATGAATTGAATCATGAATCAAATCATGTACCATGAATCATGAATTGAAGTATGAAATGAATCATGAATTGAATCATGAATCATGAATCGAATCATAAATCATGAATTGAATCATGAATCATGAATCATGAATTTAATTATGAATCATGAATTCAATCATGAATTGAATCATGAATCATAAATCATGAAATGAATCATGAAATAAATCATTAAATGAATCATGAATCATGAATTGAATCATAAATCATTAATCATGAATCGATTCATGAATCATGAATCATGAATTGAATCATGAATCATGAACTGAATCATGAATTGAATCCTGAATCATGAATCATGAAATGAATCATGAATCATGAATTGAATCATGAATCGAATCATGAATCATGAATCGAATCATGATTCATGCATTGAATCATGAATTATGAATTGAATCATGAAATGAATCATAAATTGAATCATGAATCATGAATCGAATAATAAATCATGAATTGAATCATGAATCATGAATTGAATCATGAATCATGAATTGAATCATGAATTGAATCATGAATCATAAATCA
Source organism: Mixophyes fleayi (assembly GCF_038048845.1). NCBI lineage: Eukaryota > Metazoa > Chordata > Amphibia > Anura > Limnodynastidae > Mixophyes > Mixophyes fleayi. The sequence goes on from NW_027448398.1 coordinate 19,800, forward strand.
TGAAATGAATCATGAAATAAATCATTAAATGAATCATGAATCATGAATTGAATCATAAATCATTAATCATGAATTGAATCATGAATCATGAACTAAATCATGAATTGAATCATAAATCATGAATCATGAAACGAATCATTAATCATGAATCAAATCATGAATCAAGAATCATGAAGTATGAATCAAATCATGAATCATGAATCATGAATTGAATCATGAATCATGAATCATGAATTCAATCAAGAATCATGAATCGAATCATGAATCGAATCATGAATCATGAATTGAATCATGAATTGAATCATGAATCATGAAATGAATCATGAATCATGAAATGAATCATGAATCATGAATCAAATCATGAATCATGAACTGAATCATGAATTGAATCCTGAATCATGAATGGAATCATGAACCATGAATCATGAATTGAATCATGAATCATGAATTGAATCATGAATCATGAATCGAATCATGATTCGAATCATGAATCATGAATTGAATCCTGAATTAAATCATGAATCAAGAATCATGAAATGAATTAAATCATGAAATGAATTATGAATCATGAATTGAATCATAAATCATTAATTATGAATTGAATCATGAATCATGAACTAAATCATGAATCAAGAATCATGAATCATGAATCAAATCATGAATCATGAGTCATGAATTGAGTCATGAATCATGAATCATTAATTGAATCATGAATCATGAATCATAAATTATGTATTGAATCATGAATCATGAAACAAATCATGAATCATGAATTGAATCATGAATCATGAATCATAAATTATGAATTGAATCATGATTTATGATTAGATTCATAATTCATGATTCATGATTCAATTCATGATTCAATTCATGATTCATGATTCGATTCATGATTCGATTCATGATTCATTATTCAATTCATGATTCATAATTCAATTCATGATTCATGGTTCATGATTCCATTCATTATTCATGATTCAATTCATGATTCAATTCATGATTCATGATTCAATTCATGATTCATGATTCAAGATTCAATCCATGATTCAATTCATGATTCATGATTCGATTCATGATTCATGATTCGATTTAAGATTCATGATTTAATTCATGATTCATGATTCAATTGAAGATTCATGATTTAATTCATGATTCATGAGTCGATTTATGATTCATGATTTAATTCATGATTCATGATTTATGATTCATGATTTAATTCATGATTCATGATTCATGATTCAATTCATGATTCATGATTTAATTCATGATTCGATTCATGATTCATGATTCGATTTATGATTCAAGATTCAATTCATGATTCATGATTCAATTCATTATTCATGATTCAATTCATGATTCAATTCATGATTTATTTCATGATTCATGATTCAATTCATGATTCAATTCATGATTTATTTCATGATTCATGATTCAATTCATGATTCATTATTCATGTTTCAATTCATGATTCATGATTCAATTCATGATTCATGATTCGATTCATGATTCATGATTCGATTCATGATTCATGATTGAATTCATGATTCATGATTCATTTCATGATTCATTATTCAATTCATGATTCATGATTCGATTCATGATTCATGATTCATGATTCATGATTCATGATTCATGATTCATGATTCTATTCATGATTCATGATTCAATTCATAATTTATGATTCATGATTCATGATTCAATTCATGATTCATGATTTGTTTCATGATTCATGATTCAATACATAATTTATGATTCATGATTCATGATTCAATTAATGATTCATGATTCATGACTCAATTCATGACTCATGATTCATGATTTGATTCATGATTCTTGATTCATGATTTAGTTCATGATTCATGATTCAATTCATGATTAATGATTTATGATTCAATTCATGATTCATGATTCATTTCATGATTTAATTCATTTCATGATTCTTGATTCATGATTTAATTCATGAATCAATTCATGATTCATAATTCAATTCATGATTAATGATTTATGATTCAATTCATGATTCATGATTCATTTCATGATTTAATTCATTTCATGATTCTTGATTCATGATTTAATTCATGAATCAATTCATGATTCATAATTCAATTCATGATTCATGATTCATTTCATGATTCATTATTCAATTCATGATTCATGATTCGATTCATGATTCATGATTCAATTAATGATTCATGATTCTATTCATGATTCATGATTCGATTCATGATTCATGATTCAATTAATGATTCATGATTCAAATCATGATTTATGATTCAATTCATGATTCATGATTCATGATTCATGATTCAATTCATGATTCATGATTCATGATTCATGATTCAATTCATGATTCATGATTCAATTCATAATTCATGATTCGATTCATGATTCATGATTCGATTCATGATTCATGATTCAATTCATGATTCATGATTCATGATTCATGATTCATGATTTAATTCCTGAAACATGATTCGATTCATGGTTCATGATTTAATTCATGATTCATGATTCATGATTTGATTCATGATTCATGATTCATGATTAGATTCATATTTCATGATTCAATTCATGATTCATGATTCAATTCATAATTTACGATTCATGATTCATGATTCAATTCATGATTCATGATTCATGACTCAATTCATGATTCTTGATTCATGATTTGATTCATGATTCATGATTCTTGATTCATGATTTAGTTCATGATTCATGATTCAATTCATGATTAATGATTTATGATTCAATTCATGATTCATGATTCATTTCATGATTTAATTCATGATTCATTTCATGATTCTTGATTCATGATTCAATTCATGATTTAATTCGTGATTCATGAGTCGATTTATGATTCATGATTTAATTCATGATTCATGATTCAATTCATGATTCATGATTCAATTCATGATTCATGATTCGATTCATGATTCATGATTCGATTCATGATTCATGATTCAATTCATGATTCATGATTCAATTCATAATTCAAATCATGATTTATTTCATGATTTATGACTCAATTCATGATTCAATTCATGATTTATTTCATTATTCATGATTCAATTCATGATTCATGATTCATGTTTCAATTCATGATTCATGATTGAATTCATGATTCATGATTCGATTCATGATTCATGATTCATGATTCGATTCATGATTCATGATTGAATTCATGATTCATGATTCATTTCATGATTCATTATTCAATTCATGATTCATGATTCGATTCATGATTCATGATTCGATTCATGATTCATGATTCCATTCATGATTCATGATTCATGATTCATGATTCATGATTCCATTCATGATTCATGATTCATGATTCTTGATTCATGATTTAGTTCATGATTCATGATTCAATTCATGATTAATGATTTATGATTCAATTCATGATTCATGATTCATTTCATGATTTAATTCATGATTCATTTCATGATTCTTGATTCATGATTCAATTCATGATTTAATTCGTGATTCATGAGTCGATTTATGATTCATGATTTAATTCATGATTCATGATTCAATTCATGATTCATGATTCAATTCATGATTCATGATTCGATTCATGATTCATGATTCAATTCATGATTCATGATTCAATTCATGATTCAATTCTTGATTCATGATTCAATTCATGATTCAATTCATGATTTATTTCATGGTTCATGACTCAATTCATGATTCAATTCATGATTTATTTCATTATTCATGATTCAATTCATGATTCATGATACATGTTTCAATTCATGTCTCATGATTCAAATTATGATTTATGATTCGATTCATGATTCATGATTCATGATTCGATTCATGATTCATGATTGAATTCATGATTCATGATTCATTTCATGATTCATTATTCAATTCATGATTCATGATTCGATTCATGATTCATGATTCGATTCATGATTCATGATTCCATTCATGATTCATGATTCATGATTCGATTCATGATTCAAGATTCAATTCATAATTTATGATTCATGATTCATGATTCAATTCATGATTCATGATTTGTTTCATGATTCATGATTTAATTCATGATTCATGATTCATGATTCAATTCATGATTCATGATTCATGATTCATGATTCATGATTTAATTCCTGAATCATGATTTGATTTATGATTCATGATTTAATTCATGATTCATGATTCATGATTCGATTCATGATTCATAATTCATGATTAGATTCATATTTCATGATTCAATTCATGATTCATGATTTGTTTCATGATTCATGATTCAATTCATAATTTATGATTCATGATTCATGATTCAATTCATGATTCATGATTTGTTTCATGATTCATGATTCAATTCATAATTTACGATTCATGATTCATGATTCAATTCATGATTCATGATTCATGACTCAATTCATGATTCACGATTCATGATTTGATTCATGATTCATGATTCTTGATTCATGATTTAGTTCATGATTCATGATTAATGATTTATGATTCAATTCATGATTCATGATTCATTTCATGATTTAATTCATGATTCATTTCATGATTCTTGATTCATGATTCAATTCATGATTTAATTCGTGATTCATGAGTCGATTTATGATTCATGATTTAATTCATGATTCATGATTCAATTCATGATTCATGATTCAATTCATGATTCATGATTCGATTCATGATTCATAATTCGATTCATGATTCATGATTCAATTCATGATTCATGATTCAATTCATGATTCAATTCATGATTTATTTCATGATTCATGACTCAATTCATGATTCAATTCATGATTTATTTCATTATTCATGATTCAATTCATGATTCATGATTCATGTTTCAATTCATGATTCATGATTCAATTCATGATTCATGATTCGATTCATGATTCATGATTCATGATTCGATTCATGATTCATGATTGAATTCATGATTCATGATTCATTTCATGATTCATTATTCAATTCATGATTCATGATTCGATTCATGATTCATGATTCGATTCATGATTCATGATTCCATTCATGATTCATGATTCATGATTCATGATTCAATTCATGATTCATGATTTGTTTCATGATTCATGATTTAATACATAATTTATGATTCATGATTCATGATTCTATTCATGATTCATAATTCATGATTAGATTCATATTTCATGATTCAATTCATGATTCATGATTTGTTTCATGATTCATGATTCAATTCATAATTTATGATTCATGATTCATGATTCAATTCATGATTCATGATTTGTTTCATGATTCATGATTCAATTCATAATTTACGATTCATGATTCATGATTCAATTCATGATTCATGATTCATGACTCAATTCATGATTCACGATTCATGATTTGATTCATGATTCATGATTCTTGATTCATGATTTAGTTCATGATTCATGATTCAATTCATGATTAATGATTTATGATTCAATTCATGATTCATGATTCATTTCATGATTTAATTCATGATTCATTTCATGATTCTTGATTCATGATTCAATTCATGATTTAATTCGTGATTCATGAGTCGATTTATGATTCATGATTTAATTCATGATTCATGATTCAATTCATGATTCATGATTCAATTCATGATTCATGATTCGATTCATGATTCATGATTCGATTCATGATTCATGATTCAATTCATGATTCATGATTCAATTCATGATTCAATTCATGATTTATTTCATGATTCATGACTCAATTCATGATTCAATTCATGATTTATTTCATTATTCATGATTCAATTCATGATTCATGATTCATGTTTCAATTCATGATTCATGATTCAATTCATGATTCATGATTCGATTCATGATTCATGATTCATGATTCGATTCATGATTCATGATTGAATTCATGATTCATGATTCATTTCATGATTCATTATTCAATTCATGATTCATGATTCGATTCATGATTCATGATTCCATTCATGATTCATGATTCCATTCATGATTCATGATTCATGATTCATGATTCAATTCATGATTCATGATTTGTTTCATGATTCATGATTCAATACATAATTTATGATTCATGATTCATGATTCTATTCATGATTCATAATTCATGATTAGATTCATATTTCATGATTCAATTCATGATTCATGATTTGTTTCATGATTCATGATTCAATTCATAATTTATGATTCATGATTCATGATTCAATTCATGATTCATGATTTGTTTCATGATTCATGATTCAATTCATAATTTACGATTCATGATTCATGATTCAATTCATGATTCATGATTCATGACTCAATTTATGATTCACGATTCATGATTTGATTCATGATTCATGATTCTTGATTCATGATTTAGTTCATGATTCATGATTCAATTCATGATTAATGATTCATGATTCAATTCATGATTCATGATTCATTTCATGATTTAATTCATGATTCATTTCATGATTCTTGATTCATGATTCAATTCATGATTTAATTCGTGATTCATGAGTCGATTTATGATTCATGATTTAATTCATGATTCATGATTCAATTCATGATTCATGATTCAATTCATGATTCATGATTCGATTCATGATTCATGATTCAATTCATGATTCATGATTCAATTCATGATTCATGATTCAATTCATGATTCAATTCATGATTTATTTCATGATTCATGACTCAATTCATGATTCAATTCATGATTTATTTCATTATTCATGATTTAATTCATGATTCATGATTCATGATTCAATTCATGATTCATGATTCGATTCATGATTCATGATTCGATTCATGATTCATGATTCAATTCATGATTCATGATTCAATTCATGATTCAATTCATGATTTATTTCATGATTCATGACTCAATTCATGATTCAATTCATGATTTATTTCATTATTCATGATTCAATTCATGATTTATGTTTCAATTCATGATTCATGATTCAATTCATGATTCATGATTCGATTCATGATTCATGATTCATGATTCGATTCATGATTCATGATTGAATTCATGATTCATGATTCATTTCATGATTCATTATTCAATTCATGATTCATGATTCGATTCATGATTCATGATTTGATTCATGATTCATGATTCCATTCATGATTCATGATTCATGATTCATGATTCATGATTCCATTCATGATTCATGATTCATGATTCATGATTCGATTCATGATTCAATTCATAATTTATGATTCATGATTCATGATTCAATTCATGATTCATGATTTGTTTCATGATTCATGATTCAATACATAATTTATGATTCATGATTCATGATTCCATTCATGATTCATAATTCATGATTAGATTCATATTTCATGATTCAATTCATGATTCATGATTTGTTTCATGATTCATGATTCAATTCATAATTTATGAATCATGATTCATGATTCAATTCATGATTCATGATTTGTTTCATGATTCATGATTCAATTCATAATTTACGATTCATGATTCATGATTCAAATCATGATTCATAATTCATGACTCAATTCATGATTCACGATTCATGATTTGATTCATGATTCATGATTCTTGATTCATGATTTAGTTCATGATTCATGATTCAATTCATGATTAATGATTTATGATTCAATTCATGATTCATGATTCATTTCATGATTTAATTCATGATTCATGATTCATTTCATGATTTAATTCGTGATTCATGAGTCGATTTATGATTCATGATTTAATTCATGATTCATGATTCAATTCATGATTCATGATTCAATTCATGATTCATGATTCGATTCATGATTCATGATTCAATTCATGATTCATGATTCAATTCATGATTCAATTCATGATTTATTTCATGATTCATGACTCAATTCATGATTCAATTCATGATTTATTTCATTATTCATGATTCAATTCATGATTCATGATTCATGTTTCAATTCATGATTCATGATTCAATTCATGATTCATGATTCGATTCATGATTCATGATTCATGATTCGATTCATGATTCATGATTGAATTCATGATTCATGATTCATTTCATGATTCATTATTCAATTCATGATTCATGATTCGATTCATGATTCATGATTTGATTCATGATTCATGATTCCATTCATGATTCATGATTCATGATTCATGATTCATGATTCATGATTCATGATTCATGATTCCATTCATGATTCATGATTCATGATTCATGATTCGATTCATGATTCAATTCATAATTTATGATTCATGATTCATGATTCAATTCATGATTCATGATTTGTTTCATGATTCATGATTCAATTCATAATTTATGAATCATGATTCATGATTCAATTCATGATTCATGATTTGTTTCATGATTCATGATTCAATTCATAATTTACGATTCATGATTCATGATTCAATTCATGATTCATAATTCATGACTCAATTCATGATTCACGATTCATGATTTGATTCATGATTCATGATTCTTGATTCATGATTTAGTTCATGATTCATGATTCAATTCATGATTAATGATTTATGATTCAATTCATGATTCATGATTCATTTCATGATTTAATTCATGATTCATGATTCATTTCATGATTTAATTCGTGATTCATGAGTCGATTTATGATTCATGATTTAATTCATGATTCATGATTCAATTCATGATTCATGATTCAATTCATGATTCATGATTCGATTCATGATTCATGATTCAATTCATGATTCATGATTCAATTCATGATTAAATTCATGATTTATTTCATGATTCATGACTCAATTCATGATTCAATTCATGATTTATTTCATTATTCATGATTCGATTCATGATTCATGATTCATGTTTCAATTCATGATTCATGATTCAATTCATGATTCATGATTCGATTCATGATTCATGATTCATGATTCGATTCATGATTCATGATTCAATTCATGATTCATGATTCATTTCATGATTCATTATTCATTTCATGATTCATGATTCGATTCATGATTCATGATTCCATTCATGATTCATGATTCCATTCATGATTCATGATTCATGATTCATGATTCATGATTCGATTCATGATTCGATTCATGATTCATTTCATGATTCTTGATTCATGATTCAATTCATCATTCAATTCATGATTCATGATTCGATTCATGATTCGATTCATGATTCATGATTCAATTCATGATTCATGATTCAATTCATGATTCATGGTTCATGATTCCATTCATGATTCATGATTCAATTCATGATTCAATTCATGATTCATGATTCAATTCATGATTCATGATTTATGATTAGATTCATAATTCATGATTCATGATTCAATTCATGATTCAATTCATGATTCATGATTCGTTTCATGATTCGATTCATGATTCATGATTCAATTCATGATTCATGATTCAATTCATGATTCATGGTTCATGATTCCATTCATGATTCATGATTCAATTCATGATTCAATTCATGATTCATGATTCAATTCATGATTCATGATTCAAGATTCAATCCATGATTCATGATTCAATTCATGATTCATGATTCAATTGAAGATTTATGATTTAATTCATGATTCATGAGTCGATTTATGATTCATGATTTAATTCATGATTCATGATTTATGATTCATGATTCACGATTCATGATTTGATTCATGATTCATGATTCTTGATTCATGATTTAGTTCATGATTCATGATTCAATTCATGATTAATGATTTATGATTCAATTCATGATTCATGATTCATTTCATGATTTAATTCATGATTCATGATTCATTTCATGATTTAATTCGTGATTCATGAGTCGATTTATGATTCATGATTTAATTCATGATTCATGATTCAATTCATGATTCATGATTCAATTCATGATTCATGATTCGATTCATGATTCATGATTCAATTCATGATTCATGATTCAATTCATGATTCAATTCATGATTCAATTCATGATTTATTTCATGATTCATGACTCAATTCATGATTCAATTCATGATTTATTTCATTATTCATGATTCAATTCATGATTCATGATTCATGTTTCAATTCATGATTCATGATTCAATTCATGATTCATGATTCGATTCATGATTCATGATTCATGATTCGATTCATGATTCATGATTGAATTCATGATTCATGATTCATTTCATGATTCATTATTCAATTCATGATTCATGATTCGATTCATGATTCATGATTTGATTCATGATTCATGATTCCATTCATGATTCATGATTCATGATTCATGATTCATGATTCCATTCATGATTCATGATTCATGATTCATGATTCCTGATTCGATTCATGATTCAATTCATAATTTATGATTCATGATTCATGATTCAATTCATGATTCATGATTTGTTTCATGATTCATGATTCAATACATAATTTATGATTCATGATTCATGATTCTATTCATGATTCATAATTCATGATTAGATTCATATTTCATGATTCAATTCATGATTCATGATTTGTTTCATGATTCATGATTCAATTCATAATTTATGAATCATGATTCATGATTCAATTCATGATTCATGATTTGTTTCATGATTCATGATTCAATTCATAATTTACGATTCATGATTCATGATTCAATTCATGATTCATAATTCATGACTCAATTCATGATTCACGATTCATGATTTGATTCATGATTCATGATTCTTGATTCATGATTTAGTTCATGATTCATGATTCAATTCATGATTAATGATTTATGATTCAATTCATGATTCATGATTCATTTCATGATTTAATTCATGATTCATGATTCATTTCATGATTTAATTCGTGATTCATGAGTCGATTTATGATTCATGATTTAATTCATGATTCATGATTCAATTCATGATTCATGATTCAATTCATGATTCATGATTCGATTCATGATTCATGATTCAATTCATGATTCATGATTCAATTCATGATTAAATTCATGATTTATTTCATGATTCATGACTCAATTCATGATTCAATTCATGATTTATTTCATTATTCATGATTCGATTCATGATTCATGATTCATGTTTCAATTCATGATTCATGATTCAATTCATGATTCATGATTCGATTCATGATTCATGATTCATGATTCGATTCATGATTCATGATTCAATTCATGATTCATGATTCATTTCATGATTCATTATTCATTTCATGATTCATGATTCGATTCATGATTCATGATTCCATTCATGATTCATGATTCCATTCATGATTCATGATTCATGATTCATGATTCATGATTCGATTCATGATTCGATTCATGATTCATTTCATGATTCTTGATTCATGATTCAATTCATCATTCAATTCATGATTCATGATTCGATTCATGATTCGATTCATGATTCATGATTCAATTCATGATTCATGATTCAATTCATGATTCATGGTTCATGATTCCATTCATGATTCATGATTCAATTCATGATTCAATTCATGATTCATGATTCAATTCATGATTCATGATTTATGATTAGATTCATAATTCATGATTCATGATTCAATTCATGATTCAATTCATGATTCATGATTCGTTTCATGATTCGATTCATGATTCATGATTCAATTCATGATTCATGATTCAATTCATGATTCATGGTTCATGATTCCATTCATGATTCATGATTCAATTCATGATTCAATTCATGATTCATGATTCAATTCATGATTCATGATTCAAGATTCAATCCATGATTCATGATTCAATTCATGATTCATGATTCAATTGAAGATTCATGATTTAATTCATGAATCATGAGTCGATTTATGATTCATGATTTAATTCATGATTCATGATTTATGATTCATGATTTAATTCATGATTCATGATTCATGATTCAATTCATGATTCATGATTCATTCATGATTCGATTCATGATTCATGATTCGATTCATGATTCAAGATTCAATTCATGATTCATGATTCAATTCATTATTCATGATTCAATTCATGATTCAATTCATGATTTTATTTCATGATTCATGATTCAATTCATGATTCAATTCATGATTTATTTCATGATTCATGATTCAATTCATGATTCATGTTTCAATTCATGATTCATGATTCAAATCATGATTCATGATTCGATCATGATTCATGATTCGATTCATTATTCATGATTTAATTCATGATTCATGATTCATTTCATGATTCATTATTCAATTCATGATTCATGATTCGATTCATGATTCATGATTCCATTCATGATTCATGATTCATGATTCATGATTCATGATTCGATTCATGATTCATGATTCAATTCATAATTTATGATTCATGATTCATGATTCAATTCATGATTCATGATTTGTTTCATGATTCATGATTCAATACATAATTTATGATTCATGATTCATGATTCAATTAATGATTCATGATTCATGACCTCAATTCATGACTCATGATTCATGATTTGATTCATGATTCATGATTCTTGATTCATGATTTAGTTCATGATTCATGTTTCAATTCATGATTAATGATTTATGATTCAATTCATGATTCATGATTCATTTCATGATTTAATTCATTTCATGATTCTTGATTCATGATTTAATACATGATTCAATCATGATTCATGATTCGATTCATGATTCGATTCATGATTCATGATTCAATTCATGATTCATGATTCAATTCATGATTCATGGTTCATGATTCCATTCATGAATTCAGGATTCAATTCATGATTCAGTTCATGATTCATGATTCAATTCATGATTCATGATTTATGATTAGATTTATAATTCATGATTCATGATTCAATTCTTGATTCATGATTCAATTCATGATTCATGATTTGATTCATGATTCATTTCATGATTCATGATTCATTTCATGATTCATGATTCAATTCATGATTTAATTCATGATTCAATTCATGATTCATGATTCGATTCATGATTCGATTCATGATTCTTGATTGAATTCATGATTCATGATTCATGATTCAATTCATGATTCATGATTCATGATTTGATTCATACTTCATGATTCTTGATTCATGATTTGATTCATGATTTATGATTCGTTTCATGATTCATGATTTATGATTCAATTCATGATTTAGTTCATGATTCATGATTCAATTCATGATTAATGATTTATGATTCAATTCATGATTCATGATTCATTTAATGATTTATTTCATGATTCATTTCATGATTTATGATTCATAATTCAATTCATGATTCAATTCATGATTCATGATTCAATTCATGATTCATGGATTCATGATTCAATTCATGATTTATGATTCGATCATGATTCATGATTCAATTCATGATTCATTTCATGATTCAATTCATAATTCATGATTCCATGCATGAATCATGATTCGATTAATGATTCATGATTCGATTCATGATTCAATTTATTATTCATGATTCATTTCATGATTCATGATTCAGGATTCAATTCATGATTCAGTTCATGATTCATGATTCAATTCATGATTCATGATTCATGATTCGATTCATGATTAATGATTTATGATTCAATTCATGATTCATGATTCATTTAATGATTTATTTCATGATTCATTTCATGTTTATGATTCATGATTCAATTCATGATTGAATTCATGATTCATAATTAAATTCATGATTCATGATTCATGATTCAATTCATGATTTATGATTCAATTCATGATTCATGATTCATTCATGATTCATTTCATGATTCAATTCATGATTCATGGTACATGATTTGATTCATGATTCAATTCATGATTCAATTCATGATTCATGATTCGATTAATGATTCATGATTCATTTCATGATTCATGATTCATGATTCAATTCATGATTCATGATTCGATTCATGATTCCTGATTCGATTCATGATTCATGATTCAATTAATGATTCATGATTCAAATCATGATTTATGATTCAATTCATGATTCATGATTCATGATTCATGATTCATGATTCAATTCATGATTCAATTCATGATCATGGATTCATGATTCATGATTCAATACATGATTCATGATTTGATTCATGATTCATGATTCGATTCATGATTCATGATTCGATTCATGATTCATGATTCATGATTCATAATTCATGATTTAATTCCTGAATCATGATTCGATTCATGATTCATGATTCGATTCATGATTCATGATTCAATTCATGATTCATGATTTGTTTCATGATTCATGATTCAATTCATAATTTATGATTCAAATCATGATTTATGATTCAATTCATGATTCATGATTCATGATTCATGATTCAATTCATGATTCAATTCATGATTCATGATTCATGATTCATGATTCAATTCATGATTCATGATTTGATTCATGATTCATGATTCGATTCATGATTCATGATTCAATTCATGATTCATGATTCATGATTCATAATTCATGATTTAATTCCTGAATCATGATTCGATTCATGATTCATGATTCGATTCATGATTCATGATTCAATTCATGATTCATGATTCATGATTCGATTCATGATTCATAATTCATGATTAGATTCATATTTCATGATTCATGATTCAATTCATGATTCATGATTTGTTTCATGATTCATGATTCAATTCATAATTTATGATTCATGATTCATGATTCAATTCATGATTCATGATTCAATTCATGATTCATGATTCAATTCATGATTCAATTCATGATTCATGATTCAATTCATGATTCATGATTTATGATTAGATTCATAATTCATGATTCATGATTCAATTCATGATTCAATTCATGATTCATGATTCGATTCATGATTCGATTCATGATTCATGATTCAATTCATGATTCATGATTCAATTCATGATTCATGGTTCATGATTCCATTCATGATTCATGATTCAATTCATGATTCAATTCATGATTCATGATTCAATTCATGATTCATGATTCAAGATTCAATCCATGATTCAATTCATGATTCATGATTCGATTTATGATTCATGATTCGATTGAAGATTCATGATTTAATTCATGATTCATGATTCAATTGAAGATTCATGATTTAATTCATGATTCATGAGTCGATTTATGATTCATGATTTAATTCATGATTCATGATTTATGATTCATGATTTAATTCATGATTCATGATTCATGATTCAATTCATGATTCATGATTCAATTCATGATTCGATTCATGATTCATGATTCGATTCATGATTCAAGATTCAATTCATGATTCATGATTCAATTCATTATTCATGATTCAATTCATGATTCAATTCATGATTTATTTCATGATTCATGATTCAATTCATGATTCAATTGATGATTTATTTCATGATTCATGATTCAATTCATGATTCATGATTCATGTTTCAATTCATGATTCATGATTCAATTCATTATTCATGATTCGATTCATGATTCATGATTCGATTCATGATTCATGATTGAATTCATGATTCATGATTCATTTCATGATTCATTATTCAATTCATGATTCATGATTCGATTCATGATTCATGATTCCATTCATGATTCATGATTCATGATTCCATTCATGATTCATGATTCAATTCATAATTTATGATTCATGATTCATGATTCAATTCATGATTCATGATTTGTTTCATGATTCATGATTCAATACATAATTTATGATTCATGATTCATGATTCAATTAATGATTCATGATTCATGACTCAATTCATGACTCATGATTCATGATTTGATTCATGATTCATGATTCTTGATTCATGATTTAGTTCATGATTCATGATTCAATTCATGATTAATGATTTATGATTCAATTCATGATTCATGATTCATTTCATGATTTAATTCATTTCATGATTCTTGATTCATGATTTAATTCATGATTCAATTCATGATTCATGATTCGATTCATGATTCGATTCATAATTCATGATTCAATTCATGATTCATGATTCAATTCATGATTCATGGTTCATGATTCCATTCATGATTCAGGATTCAATTCATGATTCAGTTCATGATTCATGATTCAATTCATGATTCATGATTCATGATTAGATTCATAATTCATGATTCATGATTCAATTCTTGATTCATGATTCAATTCATGATTCATGATTTGATTCATGATTCATGATTCATTTCATGATTCATGATTCATTTCATGATTCATGATTCAATTCATGATTCAATTCATGATTCAATTCATGATTCATGATTCGATTCATGATT
Source organism: Mixophyes fleayi (assembly GCF_038048845.1). Taxonomy (NCBI): domain Eukaryota; kingdom Metazoa; phylum Chordata; class Amphibia; order Anura; family Limnodynastidae; genus Mixophyes; species Mixophyes fleayi. The sequence goes on from NW_027448398.1 coordinate 35,925, forward strand.
CGATTCATGATTCTTGATTGAATTCATGATTCATGATTCATGATTCAATTCATGATTCATGATTCATGATTTGATTCATACTTCATGATTCTTGATTCATGATTTGATTCATGATTTATGATTCGTTTCATGATTCATGATTTATGATTCAATTCATGATTTAGTTCATGATTCATGATTCAATTCATGATTAATGATTTATGATTCAATTCATGATTCATGATTCATTTAATGATTTATTTCATGATTCATTTCATGATTTATGATTCATGATTCAATTCATGATTCAATTCATGATTCATGATTCAATTCATGAATCATGATTCATGATTCAATTCATGATTTATGATTCGATTCATGATTCATGATTCAATTCATGATTCATTTCATGATTCAATTCATAATTCATGATTCAATGCATGAATCATGATTCGATTCATGATTCATGATTCGATTCATGATTCAATTCATGATTCATGATTCATTTCATGATTTGTGATTCAGGATTCAATTCATGATTCAGTTCATGATTCATGATTTAATTCATGATTCATGATTCATGATTCGATTCATGATTAATGATTTATATTTCAATTAATGATTCATGATTCATTTCATGATTTATTTCATGATTCATTTCATGATTTATGATTCATGATTGAATTCATGATTGAATTCATGATTCATAATTAAATTCTTGATTCATGATTCATGATTCAATTCATGATTTATGATTCGATTCATGATTCATGATTCAATTCATGATTCATTTCATGATTCAATTCATGATTCATGGTACATGATTTGATTCATGATTCAATTCTTGATTCAATTCATGATTCATGATTCGATTAATGATTCATGATTCATTTCATGATTCATGATTCATGATTCAATTCATGATTCAATTCATGATTCATGATTCGATTCATGATTCCTGATTCGATTCATGATTCATGATTCATTTCATGATTTAATTCATTTCATGATTCTTGATTCATGATTTAATTCATGATTCAATTCATGATTCATGATTTGATTCATGATTCGATTCATGATTCATGATTCAATTCATGATTCATGATTCAATTCATGATTCATGGTTCATGATTCCATTCATGATTCAGGATTCAATTCATGATTCAGTTCATGATTCAATTCATGATTCATGATTCATGATTAGATTCATAATTCATGATTCAATTCTTGATTCATGATTCAATTCATGATTCATGATTTGATTCATGATTCATGATTCATTTCATGATTCATGATTCATGATTTGATTCATACTTCATGATTCTTGATTCATGATTTGATTCATGATTTATGATTCGATTCATGATTAATGATTTATGATTCAATTCATGATTCATGATTCATTTAATGATTTATTTCATGATTCATTTCATGATTTATGATTCATGATTCAATTCATGATTCAATTCATGATTCATGATTCAATTCATGATTCATGATTCATGATTCAATTTATGATTTATGATTCGATTCATGATTCATGATTCAATTCATGATTCATTTCATGATTCAATTCATAATTCATGATTCAATGCATGAATCATGATTCGATTCATGATTCATGATTCGATTCATGATTCAATTCATGATTCATGATTCATTTCATGATTCATGATTCAGGATTCAATTCATGATTCAGTTCATGATTCATGATTCAATTCATGATTCATGATTCATGATTCGATTCATGATTAATGATTTATATTTCAATTAATGATTCATGATTCATTTCATGATTTATTTCATGATTCATTTCATGATTTATGATTCATGATTCAATTCATGATTTATGATTCGATTCATGATTCATGATTCAATTCATGATTCATTTCATGATTCAATTCATGATTCATGGTACATGATTTGAGTCATGATTCAATTCATGATTCAATTCATGATTCATGATTCGATTAATGATTCATGATTCATTTCATGATTCATGATTCATGATTCAATTCATGATTCAATTCATGATTCATGATTCGATTCATGATTACTGATTCGATTCATGATTCATGATTCAATTAATGATTCATGATTCAAATCATGATTTATGATTCAATTCATGATTCATGATTCATGATTCATGATTCAATTCATGATTCAATTCATGATTCATGATTCATGATTCATGATTCAATTCATGATTCATGATTCAATTCATGATTCATGATTTGATTCATGATTCATGATTCGATTCATGATTCATGATTCAATTCATGATTCATGATTCATGATTCATAATTCATGATTTAATTCCTGAATCATGATTCGATTCATGATTCGATTCATGATTCATGATTCAATTCATGATTCATGATTCATGATTCGATTCATGATTCATAATTCATGATTAGATTCATATTTCATGATTCATGATTCAATTCATGATTCATGATTTGTTTCATGATTCATGATTCAATTCATAATTTATGATTCATGATTCATGATTCAATTCATGATTCATGATTTGTTTCATGATTCATGATTCAGGATTCAATTCATGATTCAGTTCATGATTCATAATTCAATTCATGATTCATGATTTGATTCATGATTCATGATTCATGATTCATAATTCATGATTCAATTCCTGATTCATGAGTCGATTCATGATTCATGATTTGATTCATGATTCAATTCATGATTCGTAATTCAATTCATGATTCATGGTTCATGATTTGACTCATGATTCAATTCATGATTCAAATTATGATTCATGATTCGATTAATGATTCATGATTCATTTCATGATTCATGATTCATGATTCAATTCATGATTCAATTCATGATTCATGATTCGATTCATGATTCATGATTCGATTCATGATTCATGATTCAATTAATGATTCATGATTCAAATCATGATTTATGATTCAATTCATGATTCATGATTAATGATTCATGATTCAATTCATGATTCAATTCATGATTCATGATTCATGATTCAATTCATGATTCATGATTCAATTCATGATTCATGATTCGATTTATGATTCATGATTCGATTCATGATTCATAATTCAATTCATGATTCATGATTCATGATTCATGATTCATGATTAATGATTCATGATTCATGATTTAATTCCTGAATCATGATTGGATTCATGATTCATGATTCAATTCATGATTCATGATTCATGATTCGATTCATGATTCATAATTCATGATTAGATTCATATTACATGATTCATGATTCAATTCATGATTCATGATTTGTTTCATGATTCATGATTCAATTCATAATTTATGATTCATGATTCATGATTCAATTCATGATTCATGATTTGTTTCATGATTCATGATTCAATTCATAATTTATGATTCATACTTCATGATTCAATTCATGATTCATGATTTAGTTCATGATTCATGATTCAATTTATGATTAATGATTTATGATTCAATTCATGATTCATGATTCATTTCATGATTTAATTAATGATTCATTTCATGATTCTTGATTCATGATTCAATTCATGATTTAATTCATGATTCATGATTCGATTCATGATTCGATTCATGATTCATGATTCAATTCATGATTCATGATTCAATTCATGATAAATGATTCATGATTCGATTCATGATTTATGATTCATGATTCATAATTCATGATTCAATTCATGATTCATGATTCAATTCATGATTCATGATTCAATTCATGATTCATGATTTGATTCATGATTCATGATTCATTTCATGATTCATGATTAAATTCATGATTCATGATTTGATTCATGATTCGATTCATGATTCTTTATTCAATTCATGATTCATGATTCATGATTCATGATTCAATTCATGATTCATGATTCAATTCATAATTCATGATTCATGATTCATGATTCAATTCATGATTCATGATTTGATTCATGATTCATGATTCTTGATTCATGATTTGATTCATGATTTATGATTCGTTTCATGATTCATGATTTATGATTCAATTCATGATTTAGTTCATGATTCATGATTCAATTCATGAATTATTTCATGATTCATTTCATGATTAATGATTCATGATTCAATTCATGATTGAATTCATGATTCATGATTCATGATTCAATTCATGATTTATGATTCGATTCATGATTCATGATTCAATTCATGATTCATGATTCGATTCATGATTCATGATTCAATTCATGATTTATGATTCGATTCATGATTCATGATTCAATTCATGATTTGTGATTCGATTCATGATTCATGATTCGATTCATGATTCATGATTCATGATTTAGTTCATGATTCATGATTCAATTTATGATTAATGATTTATGATTCAATTCATGATTCATGATTCATTTCATGATTTAATTCATGATTCATTTCATGATTCTTGATTCATGATTCAATTCATGATTTAATTCATGATTCATGATTCGATTCATGATTCGATTCATGATTCATGATTCAATTCATGATTCATGATTCAATTCATGATAAATGATTCATGATTCGATTCATGATTTATGATTCATGATTCATAATTCATGATTCAATTCATGATTCATGATTCAATTCATGATTTATGATTCAATTCATGATTCATGATTTGATTCATGATTCATGATTCATTTCATGATTCATGATTCAATTCATGATTCGATTCATGATTCATGATTCGATTCATGATTCATGATTCAATTAATGATTCATGATTTAAGTCATGATTCATAATTCAATTCATGATTCATGATTCATGGATTCAATTCATGATTCAATTCATGATTCATGATTCATGATTCAATTCATGATTCATGATTCAATTCATGATTCATGATTCATGATTCGATTCATGACTCATGATTCATGATTCTTGATTCATGATTTGATTCTCGATTCATGATTCGTTTCATGATTCATGATTCATGATTCAATTAATGATTTAGTTCATGATTCATGATTCAATTCATGATTAATGATTTATGATTCAATTCATTATTCATTATTCATTTCATGATTTAATTCATGATTCATTTCATGATTCATGATTCATGATTCAATTCATGATTCAATTCATGATTCATGATTCAATTCATGATTCAATTCATGATTTAATTCATGATTCATGATTCATGATTCGATTCATGATTCATGATTCGATTCATGATTCATGATTCAATTCATGATTCATGATTCATTTCATGATTCATGATTCAATTTATGATTCAGTTCATGATTCATGATTCAATTCATGATTCATGATTTATGATTCAAATTAAGATTCAGGATTCATGATTCATGATTCAATTAATGATTCATAATTCATTTCATGATTAAATTCATGATTCATTTCATGATTCATGATTCATGATTCAATCCATGATTCAATTCATGATTTATGATTCGATTCATGATTCATTTCAAGATTCATGAATTAATTCATGATTCATGATTCGATTGAAGATTCATGATTTAATTAATGATTCATGAGTCGATTTATGATTCATGATTTAATTCATGATTCATAATTCATGATTCAATTCATGATTCATGTTTCAATTCATGATTCGATTCATGATTTATTTCATGATTCATGATTCAATTCATAATTCAATTCATAATTCAATTCATGATTTATTTCATGATTCATGATTCATGATTCATGATTCATGATTCAATTCATGATTCATGATTCGATTCATGATTCATGATTCGATTCATGATTCATGATTCAATTCATGATTCATGATTCATTTCATGATTCATGATTCATGATTCAATTCATGATTCATGATTCAATTCATGATTCAATTCATGATTTATTTCATGATTCATGATTCAATTCACGATTCAATTCATGATTTATTTCATGATTCATGATTCAATTCATGATTCAATTCATGATTCATGATTCGATTCATGATTCATGATTCAATTCATGATTCATGATTCATTTCATGATTCATGATTCATTTCATGATTCATGATTCATGATTCAATTCATGATTCATGATTCATTTCATGAATAAATTAATGATTTATTTCATGATTCACGATTCATGATTCAATTCATGATTCAATTCATCATTCATGATTCAATTTATCATTCACGATTCATGATTCAATTCATGATTCAATTCATGATTCAATTCATGATTCATGATTCAATTCATGATTCACGATTCATGATTTGATTCATGATTCAATTCATGATTCATGATTCATGATTCAATTCATAATTCATGATTCGATTCATGATTCATAATTCAATTCATGATTCATGATTCGATTCATGATTCATGATTCGATTCATGATTCATTTCATGATTCAATTCATGATTCATGATTCATGATTCAATTCATAATTCATGATTCGATTCATGATTCATAATTCAATTCATGATTCATGATTCGATTCATGATTCATGATTCGATTCATGATTCATTTCATGATTCATTATTCAATTCATGATTCGATTCATGATTCATGATTCGATTCATGATTCATGATTCGATTCATGATTCATGATTCGATACATGATTCATGATTCCATTCATAATTCATAATTCATGATTCAATTCATGATTTATGATTCATGATTCGATTCATAAATTATGATTCAATTCATGATTCAATTCATAATTCATGATTCATGATTCATGATTCAATTCATGATTCATGATTCATGATTCAATTCATGATTCATGATTCATGATTCAATTCATGATTCAATTCATGATTCATGATTCAATTCATGATTCACGATTCATGATTTAAATTCATGATTCAATTCATGATTCATGATTCAATTCATGATTAATGATTCATGATTTGATTCATGATTTATTCATGATTCATGATTCATGATTCAATGCATGATTCATGATTCGATTCATGATTCATGATTCATGATTCAATTCATGATTCATGATTCAATTCATGATTCATGATTCAATTCATGATTCATGATTCAATTCATGCTTCAATTCATGATTTAATTCATAATTCATGATTCAATTCATGATTCAATTCATGATTTATTTCATGATTCATGATTCAATTAATGATTCATGATTCATGATTCAATTCATGATTAATGATTCATGATTCAATTCATGATTCATGATTTAGTTCATGATTCATGATTCAATTCATGATTAATGATTTATGATTCAATTCATGATTCATGATTCATTTCATGATTTAATGCATGATTCATTTCATGATTCACAATTCATGATTCAATTCATGATTCAATTCATGATTCATGATTCATTTCATTTTTCATGATTCATGATTTGATTCATGATTCATGATTCCATTCATGATTCATTATTCAATTCATGATTCAATTCAGTATTCATGATTTGATTCATGATTCATGATTCGATTCATGATTCATGATTCGATTCATGATTCATGATTCAATTCATGATTCATGATTCGATTCATGATTCATGATTCAATTCATAATTCATGACTCATGATTCATGATTCAATTCATGATTAATGATTCGTGATTCAATTCATGATTCATGATTTAGTTCATGATTCATGATTCAATTCATGATTAATGATTTATGATTCAATTCATGATTCATGATTCAATTCATGATTCAATTCATGATTCAATTCATGATTCATGATTCATGATTCAATTCATGATTCATGATTCATGATTTAATTCATGATTCATGAATCTTGATTCATGATTTAGTTCATGATTCATGATTCAATTCATGATTAATGATTTATGATTCAATTCATGATTCATGATTCATTTCATGATTCACGATTCATGATTCAATTCATGATTCAATTCATGATTCATGATTCATGAATTGATTCATGATTCATGATTCATGATTCATGATTCATGATTCATGATTCAATTCATGATTCATGATTCGATTCATAATTCATGATTCAATTCTTGATTCATTTCATGCATCATCAATTCATGATTCATGATTCAATTCATGATTCATGATTCGATTCATGATTTATGATTCGATTCATGATTTGATTCATGATTCAATTCATGATTCGATTCATGATTCATGATTCGATTCAAGATTCATGATTCGATTCATGATTCATGATTTAATTCATGATTCATTTCATGATTCATGATTCATGATTCAATTCATGATTCATGATTCAATTCATGATTCAATTCATGATTCATGATTCAATTTATGATTTATTTCATGATTCATGATTCAATTCATGATTA
>NW_027448399.1:0-22500 GCF_038048845.1 Mixophyes fleayi
TGTGTCTATATTAGGGAATTTAGACTGTAAGCTCCAATAGGGTAGGGACTGATGTGAATGGGTTCTCTGTACAGCGCTGCGCTATTAGTGACACTATATAAATAAATGATAATGAGGATGATGATGATATGTGTTTACTATGCCTATACACATAGCCAGCTTTCACACTTGATTGGCAGATTAATGCATCATTATTGCTAAGTTTGATAACAGTTGTCTAATACAGTGACACTGGTAGAGAAAACCACTATAGACATTCACATAAGCAGCTCTCATCATCATCATTTATGGCATAAGACTTCTTTAATTATACTAAGTTTTTGAGCAGGTCTGCATTATACTTAATTATATAAGGGAGATGTACTTTTAGTAAAAAGTAGCTCTCCAATTTCAAAAGTACATCAACGTAGTATTAATACTTAGATTTAAAGATTTTCTGGGATAAATGAAATACATTCCCAGCAGCCATCTCCCTTTGCCTCTATCTTATTGCATATTTTGTCCTAATGTGCTTTCATATTTACATGTCACCATGTTTCCATTGGCTAGTACCTTAAAGTCAGATGTCTGTCAAGCAAACTGACCAGTGACAGAATTGCTTTGTGAGGTTTACATCTTTATGACATCAAATGCTTCACATGAAAAATGCAGTTCATTGTCAAAAATCAGCTATATTAGGAGAGTGAGAATTGTGTTTTAGCATCAATTACACACTAAATATGCTGTCATTGTGTATGTTTAATGGATGTCTTTCAGTTTTAAAGATAGACAGACGGATAGATAGATAGAAAGATAGAAAGATAGATAGATAGAAAGATAGATAGATAGATAGACAGACAGACTGATTTCAACTGGAAGCAGTGCTTACATATTGCTTAATTTTTGGTGGTTATTAAATAGTATGGGTAGGCAAGAAAAGTGCATATATCTTTTATTAGCATAAACTTACCCAAATGCGCTCTTGCATATTTAAGGCATTCAAAGTAATAATATTTCACAGCATTAATACAGTTATGTACTAGACTGGACAATGGTAAGCAGAGCCAGTACTTATATCAACAATGGCCTTATCTGTGTGAAGTTTGTATGTTCTCCCTGTGTTTGCGTGGGTTTCCTCCCACACTCCAAAAAACATACTGTTAGGTTAATTGGCTGCTATCAAAATTGACCCTAGTCTCTCCCTCTCTGTCTGTGTGTGAGTGTGTGTCTATATTAGGGAATTTAGACTGTAAGCTCCAATAGGGTAGGGACTGATGTGAATGGGTTCTCTGTACAGCGCTGCGCTATTAGTGACACTATATAAATAAATGATAATGAGGATGATGATTATATGTGTTTACTATGCCTATACACATAGCCAGCTTTCACACTTGATTGGCAGATTAATGCATCATTATTGCTAAGTTTGATAACAGTTGTCTAATACAGTGACACTGGTAGAGAAAACCACTATAGACATTCACATAAGCAGCTCTCATCATCATCATTTATGGCATAAGACTTCTTTAATTATACTAAGTTTTTGAGCAGGTCTGCATTATACTTAATTATATAAGGGAGATGTACTTTTAGTAAAAAGTAGCTCTCCAATTTCAAAAGTACATCAACGTAGTATTAATACTTAGATTTAAAGATTTTCTGGGATAAATGAAATACATTCCCAGCAGCCATCTCCCTTTGCCTCTATCTTATTGCATATTTTGTCCTAATGTGCTTTCATATTTACATGTCACCATGTTTCCATTGGCTAGTACCTTAAAGCCAGATGTCTGTCAAGCAAACTGACCAGTGACAGAATTGCTTTGTGAGGTTTACATCTTTATGACATCAAATGCTTCACATGAAAAATGCAGTTCATTGTCAAAAATCAGCTATATTAGGAGAATGAGAATTGTGTTTTAGCATCAATTACACACTAAATATGCTGTCATTGTGTATGTTTAATGGATGTCTTTCAGTTTTAAAGATAGACAGACCGATAGATAGATAGATAGAAAGATAGAAAGATAGATAGATAGAAAGATAGATAGATAGATAGACAGACAGACAGACTGATTTCAACTGGAAGCAGTGCTTACATATTGCTTAATTTTTGGTGGTTATTAAATAGTATGGGTAGGCAAGAAAAGTGCATATATCTTTTATTAGCATAAACTTACCCAAATGCGCTCTTGCATATTTAAGGCATTCAAAGTAATAATATTTCACAGCATTAATACAGTTATGTACTAGACTGGACAATGGTAAGCAGAGCCAGTACTTATATCAACAATGGCCTTATCTGTGTGAAGTTTGTATGTTCTCCCTGTGTTTGCGTGGGTTTCCTCCCACACTCCAAAAAACATACTGTTAGGTTAATTGGCTGCTATCAAAATTGACCCTAGTCTCTCCCTCTCTGTCTGTGTGTGAGTGTGTGTCTATATTAGGGAATTTAGACTGTAAGCTCCAATAGGGTAGGGACTGATGTGAATGGGTTCTCTGTACAGCGCTGCGCTATTAGTGACACTATATAAATAAATGATAATGAGGATGATGATGATATGTGTTTACTATGCCTATACACATAGCCAGCTTTCACACTTGATTGGCAGATTAATGCATCATTATTGCTAAGTTTGATAACAGTTGTCTAATACAGTGACACTGGTAGAGAAAACCACTATAGACATTCACATAAGCAGCTCTCATCATCATCATTTATGGCATAAGACTTCTTTAATTATACTAAGTTTTTGAGCAGGTCTGCATTATACTTAATTATATAAGGGAGATGTACTTTTAGTAAAAAGTAGCTCTCCAATTTCAAAAGTACATCAACGTAGTATTAATACTTAGATTTAAAGATTTTCTGGGATAAATGAAATACATTCCCAGCAGCCATCTCCCTTTGCCTCTATCTTATTGCATATTTTGTCCTAATGTGCTTTCATATTTACATGTCACCATGTTTCCATTGGCTAGTACCTTAAAGTCAGATGTCTGTCAAGCAAACTGACCAGTGACAGAATTGCTTTGTGAGGTTTACATCTTTATGACATCAAATGCTTCACATGAAAAATGCAGTTCATTGTCAAAAATCAGCTATATTAGGAGAGTGAGAATTGTGTTTTAGCATCAATTACACACTAAATATGCTGTCATTGTGTATGTTTAATGGATGTCTTTCAGTTTTAAAGATAGACAGACGGATAGAAAGATAGAAAGATAGATAGATAGATAGATAGACAGACAGACTGATTTCAACTGGAAGCAGTGCTTACATATTGCTTAATTTTTGGTGGTTATTAAATAGTATGGGTAGGCAAGAAAAGTGCATATATCTTTTATTAGCATAAACTTACCCAAATGCGCTCTTGCATATTTAAGGCATTCAAAGTAATAATATTTCACAGCATTAATACAGTTATGTACTAGACTGGACAATGGTAAGCAGAGCCAATACTTATATCAACAATGGCCTTATCTGTGTGAAGTTTGTATGTTCTCCCTGTGTTTGCGTGGGTTTCCTCCGGGTGCTGTGGTTTCCTCCCACACTCCAAAAAACATACTGTTAGGTTAATTGGCTGCTATCAAAATTGACCCTAGTCTCTCCCTCTCTGTCTGTGTGTGAGTGTGTGTCTATATTAGGGAATTTAGACTGTAAGCTCCAATAGGGTAGGGACTGATGTGAATGGGTTCTCTGTACAGCGCTGCGCTATTAGTGACACTATATAAATAAATGATAATGAGGATGATGATGATATGTGTTTACTATGCCTATACACATAGCCAGCTTTCACACTTGATTGGCAGATTAATGCATCATTATTGCTAAGTTTGATAACAGTTGTCTAATACAGTGACACTGGTAGAGAAAACCACTATAGACATTCACATAAGCAGCTCTCATCATCATCATTTATGGCATAAGACTTCTTTAATTATACTAAGTTTTTGAGCAGGTCTGCATTATACTTAATTATATAAGGGAGATGTACTTTTAGTAAAAAGTAGCTCTCCAATTTCAAAAGTACATCAACGTAGTATTAATACTTTGACAAGTGAGGCTATTAGGACGAACGCACTTAAAGGGCGACAGGGTTTGTAACAAGCTGAATGATGACCTGGTGTGTTTTAACATGGGGTGGGGACCGACCAATGGGGGTCCATGTGGGAGGGACCTTGATAGAATATAGCAGGATGTACTTCCTGCTTTACTTCACTTGCAGCACGAGATCCAGAGGGATACCCAGCAGCGAGGAAAACGGATAAGTCCCATTTTGTGGTTTATTCTTTGTTTTATTGTATCCTTTTGCCCATTTCCATTTGCCTTTAACGTTCCCCCTCCCGTTATTATTTTAAAACCAGCCTTCTTCTTCTCCCCTTGTCTTTACCTGCCTCTCATTCGGCCTGCCCCCCCCCCCTCTTCCTTCAGCCCCTCATTTACCGTTCCCGCCGTCACCCCCTCCCTTCGTTTGCCATTAGTTTCTTTCCCTCCAGCCACCAGCATAATGCCCCGTCCCAAGAGAAATGCTCCTCGCCCGGCACGCCTCAGGTCCCCCTCTCCCACCCCCTCCCGCCGCCATCTTACAGCCTCAGCCTCAGCCTCTGCCCTCCAAACCCCAGCCCTCACTCCAGACATGCCGCTAAGCGGCGATAATGCACGGCCCCCCCTGGGATCCTCTCCCGGGCACTCCCCAGCATTTCGCGCCACTAGGCGCAGCGGCGCCCCCTCCCCTCTCCCCCCGGCCGGTTCGCGCATGCGCAGAACGCGCGCTCCATCGCGCCCGGCCGGATCCAGCAGCGCAGCCAATCTATATGACATGGCTGCAGGGGCAGCCAGCGTTTCTGTCAGGGAGCTTAGCGGGCAGCCTCAGCGGTCCCAGCAAGTAGCCGTCACCCCCCCTCCCCAGGCTAACACATTAGGTGTCCTTTCAACCAGCCCTGTTGAGGATAGGAGCCATTCCCAGTTCAGATTATGTCCCATCACCCCTCCCGTGGCAGCCCACGGCTTCAGGTCACGAGGTCATAACCCTCCAGCACCCCACCAATTGCATTTCCCTCCCAGCCCATTCCTGCCCCATAGTAGTGGTGGATCAGCATGGGGGTCACAACATGGCAGAGGTCAAGAGTTCAGCAGGTCACAAGGACATACCTCGGGTCACGGGGAATACCAGCACCATGCGGGTGGGTGGGACACACTTCCTGCCAGGGCCTCAATGGATTTCAGTGACCGGTCCGAGGCGCCTGTATGGCCCTCTTCACGCCGGCAACGCCTGTCACCTCCAGCGTCTCGCCCATACACGTCACGAAGGGTCTCTTCCCCGGGGATCGTGGCGGGTGGGTTCACCCATAGGGGTCACGGGGTCAGGACTGATAACATTATAGTCGATTATCACCACTCCAGCGGCGGTAATTTAAGTCCAGGGCCTCTCCCCCTAGGGGGGCGGGCTACCTCCGGGTTTAGCGATCGGATGCGGGAGGAATTTTCTACGTTCCCTAGCCCTGACCATTTAGCGGCTTTCAACCCGTGTAACGTAGATAGAGACATCAACGCGGCGCGGCGGCGCTTGGACTATTTGCCCAGATCTCAGCTGACTGTTCCCCTTCCCGTTTCAGAGACTACTGTTACAAATCCGGAGTCGAGGGTCGGTCGGAACGATCGTTCGGGGTCCGAGTCTCGTGATATGAGGTCGGCAGGGTCCAGGGAGGATGCGGTCCGGGACACGGCTGGTGGACAGGTCGCGGCAACTGCACTCGGGGAGACGTCTGTCGGTGCTGGGAATACCGCTCCTGTCGGTGAGTCCATTTCCGTTAACACACATAAATCACACTTGTTGGCATCACCTGTCTTATCTACCAGCAGTGGGTCCTCCGGCTCGGGGGACAGGCCCAGAAAATTAATTAAGTTGTTAGAAACAGAATTGTTAGGAAAACGGAGTAAGCACACACCCCAATCAGGAGACACAGACCAACCAGCGGCTCGTAGCGAATTGGGGCAGGTAGAATCCCTGGAAATTACACACGGCATAAGGCCTAGCGTACGTGATAGAATTAGGAGGGGCAAGTACGTGGATATGTACGCGTTAACCGGGGAAGATAGGAAGGCGCTGGCGGCCGCCTGTGAGAGGTCGGGAATGGGGGAGGAGAAATACAGATCCTTCTCTAGATGGGTTAATGCCTTCTCCATTTTCGCTACAATATATGTAGAGACCCGTCCCAGCGAACAAGCGGAGGTATGGAGGTATATGCACCTTATTAGTGGGATGTACGTAAAGGACGGCCCGGTAATTTGGAGGGCATATGACGAGCTTTTCAGGAAACGGATGAGTGGGCGTGAGAGACTTCCTCTGGGATCGAAAGACATTGACACCTGGCTGGAGTTAATGAGGCCCAGCAGTCAGTCTGCAGAGGGTAGCTCTGTCAGGCGGTTTCAAGGGCCGGGGAGGACGCAGAATGTCCTCCCCCCAAAAGGAAGGTGTTATGACTTCAATGCAGGGGCCTGTCAAAGAGGCTCAGCCTGCAGATTTAGACACATTTGCACGTCATGTAACGGCCATCACCCTGCCAACGAATGCGCAAAGTCCCGTGGAAGTGGGGGACGGGGAAGAGGCTCTGGCTCAGCTCTGCCGAGTCAAGGGGCCGTCGCCAATTGATTTGGTTGAGCTGGATAAGTGGCTGGGGTGGTTTGATGATAAGGTGACTGGGTCCCTTCTCCATGACGGCTTTCATTTTGGCTTTAAACTCCCGGTCCAAGGTAGCGTTTCCTCGGCAGCTCCGGTTAATCTGAAATCGGCGCTCGCTTTCCCAGAAGTATTAGACGAAAAAATAGGGAAGGAGGTTGGTTTGGGTCGCATGATTGGCCCGTTCCGACTTCCTCCTATTCCCAATCTGATTTTGTCCCCAGTAGGGGTAGTTCCCAAAAAAGCGGTAGGAAAGTTTAGATTGATCCAGCACTTGTCTCATCCTGCCGGTAAATCCGTGAATGACGCAATTGACGTTAATCTCAGTTCTGTCAGTTATCAGTCATTCGAATCGGCCCTAGCGCTGGTCCAGGAATGCGGCAGGGGCTCCTTGTTGGCCAAAGTGGATATCGAATCGGCGTTCAGATTGCTGCCCCTTCACCTTGAGTCGTATCAATTCATGGGTTTCCGGCATCGTGGTGAATACTACATCGATCGCTGCCTGCCCATGGGTTGTTCGATCTCATGCGCACTGTTCGAGAAATTTAGCGGTTTCTTGCATTGGTGCATTCAGGCCGGGACAGGGTGTCGGTGGATCGCGCATTATCTTGACGACTTCCTGGTTATCGGGCCGCCTGGTACCACGGTTTGTCGAGATACGCTTTTTTCCACGGAGGCCTTGTTTAGGGTTTTAGGCGTTCCCATCGCAGCAGACAAGACGGAGGGCCCAATTACATGTCTCTCATTCCTCGGGATCGAGATTGACACGCTAGCAGGGATATGCAGGCTTCCAGCAGACAAGGTTACAAAGATGTATGAGGCTATCACAGAAGTGCTAGGGGCAAACGTTAGTACCCTGAGGTCGATACAGTCCCTGTTAGGGCGGTTCAACTTTGCCTGCCGTGTAATACCCATGGGGAGGGTTTTCTGTAGGAAGCTCCAAAGAGC
The DNA here is from genome assembly GCF_038048845.1 of Mixophyes fleayi. Taxonomy (NCBI): domain Eukaryota; kingdom Metazoa; phylum Chordata; class Amphibia; order Anura; family Limnodynastidae; genus Mixophyes; species Mixophyes fleayi. The sequence goes on from NW_027448399.1 coordinate 7,611, forward strand.
CACAGCAGGTAGGAGTAGGCCACATGCAGTCATACAACTATCCAAGGTGGTTAGGGAGGATCTTCAGATATGGCTCATTTTTCTTAGGGGTTTTAATGGCAAGCGTATTTGGCCGTCACCTCCAGTAACAAACGGGGAAATTAACTTGTTCACAGACGCTGCTGGGGCATCCGGCTTTGGGGCTTATCTGGATGGACACTGGTGTGCAGATAGCTGGCCCGATGATTGGCACAGGGATGGGACCACTAGGAACTTGTTGGTTCTTGAATTATTCCCGATTGTGGTGGCAATTGAATTATGGGCACCCGTTTTGCGGGGTAGGCACATAGTTTTTTGGTGTGACAATTTGGGGGTGGTCCAGTCCATCAACAAGCAGAGTGCATCGGCCTACCAGGCAATATTGCTCTTGCGGCACCTAGTGTTGCGCTGTTTGCAGAATGACATTTCATTCAGGGCGAGGCATGTTCCGGGGGTGCAGAATAGCCTAGCAGATGCGTTGTCCCGATTCCACTGGGACAGGTTTCGCAGCCTTGCTCCTCACGCAGACCGTGTTGGTACCCCGTGTCCCCCTTGTGTTTGGCAGATCATCAAGCCGGCATAAGAGGCCTCGCGGAACAAGCGGTAGCTCCCTCCACCCTGAGATCCTATCAGGCGTCATGGAGACGGTGGTCGTTGTTCAGCAGGCAGAAAGACCAATCCGAGGCAGGTCAGAGAGATGCTATGCTAGCCTTTATGTGGGACAGATATTCCGAAGGTGATTCTAAGACCTCTATGGCATCTACCCTGGCTGGTATATCATTTATGGCCAAGCTGCAGGGTTACCCGGACGTTACCAAACAATTTTTAATTAATAAGGCCTTGAAGGGTTGGGGGAGAATCCGTCCTTCTCATAGCGATGCCCGTTTACCAATTACCCTTAACATCTTGGAGGATTTGATACGGAGAGTGGGTTTGGTTACCTCGGACGAATACGAGAAGCTTTTATTTAGTTTGGCTTTTTCCATGGCCTTTTTTGGGGCTTTTCGCATTTCGGAGCTGGTAGCTAGGTCCAGAGGGCATCAAGAGTCTGGGTTGAGAGCAGAACATGTCAGTCTGGGCGAAGGGACCTTTGCCTGCAAAATAGTTAGATCTAAGACTGATCAGAGCGGGAAGGGATCGTGGGTGCAGTTAGCTCCTCAACAGCTTCAGCATATCTGCCCGTTTAGGCTGGCGTCACAGTTTATGAGCAGGAGACCCCAGGCCAACTTGTTTCTGTGTCACAGTAATAGCATTCCTCTGACTAAATATCAATTTGCGGCCATTTTAAAGCGGACCTTACAGTCGCTTAATTTAAACAGCACCTTATACGGGACTCACTCATTTAGGATCGGGGCAGCTACATCTGCCGCTTTGGCTGGATCTTCTAACGAAGCTATAAAAGCTTTGGGCCGCTGGAAGTCCACGGCTTACCAGTCTTATGTGAGAATTGACAAAGTTATTGATTGAATGTTGTGTTGTTTAACAATTTATTGTGATTTGCAGTTTTTCTTTTCACACTTTCCTTCTCGTCTGAGCCTTCAAACCATCCCATCCCACTTCCCTTACCCATCCCATCTTCCCCTCCACTTGGTGGGCTACCCTGGGCTTTTCCGCTCGCCGCTTTAACGCGGGGGCGCGAAGGGATTTTCACCCGGGTTTCCCTGGGCGTAAGTCCTGATTAGTGGTGTGCAGCCGGGGTTTTTCCGGGTGTTGTTTACCTTCGCCTGGGTGGTCTGCTCCCTGTTTGTGTCTACCTTCCCTTACCCCCCTTCGTGTTACGTTTTTCTGTTAACAAGCACTTATCCTTCTTATACCTGTATACCACGCCTGTCTGTCTGCCCAATTCAATGATTTCATGCTAACATGGGTTCTCTGATTTCAGGTGATGGTGTTAGAACTAAGACGGTGTGGATCATCGGTCATTCGTTTGTTTTTTGGGCCGCTGGCCACCCCAGGTCAAAAAGTATCTCGGATAATTGCGGCACGGTGATTAGATGGTGGGGTAAAAGAGGTTTAGGCTGGCAGGACCTTATTCCGTGGTTGACTAGGCTCATAAAACAACAAGGCCCACCGGACGTTCTGGTTGTACATGCGGGAGGTAACGATTTAGGTAAGGGTAAATCATTAGATCTCATCGTTAAAATCAGAGAGGACCTACGTCAAATACATGAGGCGTGGCCAGACATCACTATTGGTTGGTCAGCACTCATTCCCCGTTTAGTATGGAGGACAGCCATTCCTATAAAAAAGATGACGGCTATGGTTAGGAAGCTAAATAGTGCCATCCGAAAAATAGTACGGTCCATGGGAGGCATAGTCATAGACCACCCGGGGTTAGGGGTAGAGGCACCACATCTTTTTAGACGGGACGGCGTTCACCTTAATGAAGAGGGTATGGGTTTCTTTATAGACAGGATTTACGGGGGAGTGGAGGCGTGTTTCGGTTAGTTGGTGGCGGGCTGCGGCGTCTGTAGGGCGCAGCGGGGTAGGAAGGCACTGCGTTCAGCGGCTGATTAGTGGGCGCACTGGTAGTTGGTCGTAGGTCACTGCCCCCTTTGATGTAACAGTAACTCCTTTTGGTCCTTCGGTGAGGAGGGTCCCTGTCCGGCTCGGTGAGGGAGGGCAGCGTGAGTTGTAAGGGGCAGTCACTCTGACGCCAACTCAGCGCTATGTATGTAGGGATTTGTTCCCCCGTGTTTTTTGCGGACTTACGGCGGTTTGCGCCAGTCCATTAAGTAATCGTGTGTGATCAGCTCGTGAGCTGTCCCGCAGTGCTCTTTCTCCGCCACCATAGGTTAGTTAATATAAAATCCTTATAATAAAATTCCTGCCAAGGTTTAATAACTTATTCAGGTCTCCGTGTCTTTATTTGCATGCTATGGTATAAAGTTAAGGTTAATGTGAAGTTTGTGGTAACATACACAGTGAGCCCTTTAAGATTTAAAGATTTTCTGGGATAAATGAAATACATTCCCAGCAGCCATCTCCCTTTGCCTCTATCTTATTGCATATTTTGTCCTAATGTGCTTTCATATTTACATGTCACCATGTTTCCATTGGCTAGTACCTTAAAGTCAGATGTCTGTCAAGCAAACTGACCAGTGACAGAATTGCTTTGTGAGGTTTACATCTTTATGACATCAAATGCTTCACATGAAAAATGCAGTTCATTGTCAAAAATCAGCTATATTAGGAGAGTGAGAATTGTGTTTTAGCATCAATTACACACTAAATATGCTGTCATTGTGTATGTTTAATGGATGTCTTTCAGTTTTAAAGATAGACAGACGGATAGATAGATAGAAAGATAGATAGATAGAAAGATAGAAAGATAGATAGATAGAAAGATAGATAGATAGATAGATAGATAGATAGATAGATAGACAGACAGACAGACAGACTGATTTCAACTGGAAGCAGTGCTTACATATTGCTTAATTTTTGGTGGTTATTAAATAGTATGGGTAGGCAAGAAAAGTGCATATATCTTTTATTAGCATAAACTTACCCAAATGCGCTCTTGCATATTTAAGGCATTCAAAGTAATAATATTTCACAGCATTAATACAGTTATGTACTAGACTGGACAATGGTAAGCAGAGCCAGTACTTATATCAACAATGGCCTTATCTGTGTGAAGTTTGTATGTTCTCCCTGTGTTTGCGTGGGTTTCCTCCGGGTGCTGTGGTTTCCTCCCACACTCCAAAAAACATACTGTTAGGTTAATTGGCTGCTATCAAAATTGACCCTAGTCTCTCCCTCTCTGTCTGTGTGTGAGTGTGTGTCTATATTAGGGAATTTAGACTGTAAGCTCCAATAGGGTAGGGACTGATGGGAATGGGTTCTCTGTACAGCGCTGCGCTATTAGTAACACTATATAAATAAATGATAATGAGGATGATGATGATATGTGTTTACTATGCCTATACACATAGCCAGCTTTCACACTTGATTGGCAGATTAATGCATCATTATTGCTAAGTTTGATAACAGTTGTCTAATACAGTGACACTGGTAGAGAAAACCACTATAGACATTCACATAAGCAGCTCTCATCATCATCATTTATGGCATAAGACTTCTTTAATTATACTAAGTTTTTGAGCAGGTCTGCATTATACTTAATTATATAAGGGAGATGTACTTTTAGTAAAAAGTAGCTCTCCAATTTCAAAAGTACATCAACGTAGTATTAATACTTAGATTTAAAGATTTTCTGGGATAAATGAAATACATTCCCAGCAGCCATCTCCCTTTGCCTCTATCTTATTGCATATTTTGTCCTAATGTGCTTTCATATTTACATGTCACCATGTTTCCATTGGCTAGTACCTTAAAGTCAGATGTCTGTCAAGCAAACTGACCAGTGACAGAATTGCTTTGTGAGGTTTACATCTTTATGACATCAAATGCTTCACATGAAAAATGCAGTTCATTGTCAAAAATCAGCTATATTAGGAGAGTGAGAATTGTGTTTTAGCATCAATTACACACTAAATATGCTGTCATTGTGTATGTTTAATGGATGTCTTTCAGTTTTAAAGATAGACAGACGGATAGATAGATAGAAAGATAGAAAGATAGATAGATAGAAAGATAGATAGATAGACAGACAGACAGACTGATTTCAACTGGAAGCAGTGCTTACATATTGCTTAATTTTTGGTGGTTATTAAATAGTATGGGTAGGCAAGAAAAGTGCATATATCTTTTATTAGCATAAACTTACCCAAATGCGCTCTTGCATATTTAAGGCATTCAAAGTAATAATATTTCACAGCATTAATACAGTTATGTACTAGACTGGACAATGGTAAGCAGAGCCAGTACTTATATCAACAATGGCCTTATCTGTGTGAAGTTTGTATGTTCTCCCTGTGTTTGCGTGGGTTTCCTCCGGGTGCTGTGGTTTCCTCCCACACTCCAAAAAACATACTGTTAGGTTAATTGGCTGCTATCAAAATTGACCCTAGTCTCTCCCTCTCTGTCTGTGTGTGAGTGTGTGTCTATATTAGGGAATTTAGACTGTAAGCTCCAATAGGGTAGGGACTGATGGGAATGGGTTCTCTGTACAGCGCTGCGCTATTAGTAACACTATATAAATAAATGATAATGAGGATGATGATGATATGTGTTTACTATGCCTATACACATAGCCAGCTTTCACACTTGATTGGCAGATTAATGCATCATTATTGCTAAGTTTGATAACAGTTGTCTAATACAGTGACACTGGTAGAGAAAACCACTATAGACATTCACATAAGCAGCTCTCATCATCATCATTTATGGCATAAGACTTCTTTAATTATACTAAGTTTTTGAGCAGGTCTGCATTATACTTAATTATATAAGGGAGATGTACTTTTAGTAAAAAGTAGCTCTCCAATTTCAAAAGTACATCAACGTAGTATTAATACTTAGATTTAAAGATTTTCTGGGATAAATGAAATACATTCCCAGCAGCCATCTCCCTTTGCCTCTATCTTATTGCATATTTTGTCCTAATGTGCTTTCATATTTACATGTCACCATGTTTCCATTGGCTAGTACCTTAAAGTCAGATGTCTGTCAAGCAAACTGACCAGTGACAGAATTGCTTTGTGAGGTTTACATCTTTATGACATCAAATGCTTCACATGAAAAATGCAGTTCATTGTCAAAAATCAGCTATATTAGGAGAGTGAGAATTGTGTTTTAGCATCAATTACACACTAAATATGCTGTCATTGTGTATGTTTAATGGATGTCTTTCAGTTTTAAAGATAGACAGACGGATAGATAGATAGAAAGATAGAAAGATAGATAGATAGAAAGATAGATAGATAGATAGATAGACAGACAGACAGACTGATTTCAACTGGAAGCAGTGCTTACATATTGCTTAATTTTTGGTGGTTATTAAATAGTATGGGTAGGCAAGAAAAGTGCATATATCTTTTATTAGCATAAACTTACCCAAATGCGCTCTTGCATATTTAAGGCATTCAAAGTAATAATATTTCACAGCATTAATACAGTTATGTACTAGACTGGACAATGGTAAGCAGAGCCAGTACTTATATCAACAATGGCCTTATCTGTGTGAAGTTTGTATGTTCTCCCTGTGTTTGCGTGGGTTTCCTCCGGGTGCTGTGGTTTCCTCCCACACTCCAAAAAACATACTGTTAGGTTAATTGGCTGCTATCAAAATTGACCCTAGTCTCTCCCTCTCTGTCTGTGTGTGAGTGTGTGTCTATATTAGGGAATTTAGACTGTAAGCTCCAATAGGGTAGGGACTGATGTGAATGGGTTCTCTGTACAGCGCTGCGCTATTAGTGACACTATATAAATAAATGATAATGAGGATGATGATGATATGTGTTTACTATGCCTATACACATAGCCAGCTTTCACACTTGATTGGCAGATTAATGCATCATTATTGCTAAGTTTGATAACAGTTGTCTAATACAGTGACACTGGTAGAGAAAACCACTTTAGACATTCACATAAGCAGCTCTCATCATCATCATTTATGGCATAAGACTTCTTTAATTATACTAAGTTTTTGAGCAGGTCTGCATTATACTTAATTATATAAGGGAGATGTACTTTTAGTAAAAAGTAGCTCTCCAATTTCAAAAGTACATCAACGTAGTATTAATACTTAGATTTAAAGATTTTCTGGGATAAATGAAATACATTCCCAGCAGCCATCTCCCTTTGCCTCTATCTTATTGCATATTTTGTCCTAATGTGCTTTCATATTTACATGTCACCATGTTTCCATTGGCTAGTACCTTAAAGTCAGATGTCTGTCAAGCAAACTGACCAGTGACAGAATTGCTTTGTGAGGTTTACATCTTTATGACATCAAATGCTTCACATGAAAAATGCAGTTCATTGTCAAAAATCAGCTATATTAGAAGAGTGAGAATTGTGTTTTAGCATCAATTACACACTAAATATGCTGTCATTGTGTATGTTTAATGGATGTCTTTCAGTTTTAAAGATAGACAGACCGATAGATAGATAGATAGATAGATAGAAAGATAGATAGATAGATAGATAGATAGATAGATAGATAGACAGACAGACAGACTGATTTCAACTGGAAGCAGTGCTTACATATTGCTTAATTTTTGGTGGTTATTAAATAGTATGGGTAGGCAAGAAAAGTGCATATATCTTTTATTAGCATAAACTTACCCAAATGCGCTCTTGCATATTTAAGGCATTCAAAGTAATAATATTTCACAGCATTAATACAGTTATGTACTAGACTGGACAATGGTAAGCAGAGCCAGTACTTATATCAACAATGGCTTTATCTGTGTGAAGTTTGTATGTTCTCCCTGTGTTTGCGTGGGTTTCCTCCCACACTCCAAAAAACATACTGTTAGGTTAATTGGCTGCTATCAAAATTGACCCTAGTCTCTCCCTCTCTGTCTGTGTGTGAGTGTGTGTCTATATTAGGGAATTTAGACTGTAAGCTCCAATAGGGTAGGGACTGATGTGAATGGGTTCTCTGTACAGCGCTGCGCTATTAGTGACACTATATAAATAAATGATAATGAGGATGATGATGATATGTGTTTACTATGCCTATACACATAGCCAGCTTTCACACTTGATTGGCAGATTAATGCATCATTATTGCTAAGTTTGATAACAGTTGTCTAATACAATGACACTGGTAGAGAAAACCACTATAGACATTCACATAAGCAGCTCTCATCATCATCATTTATTGCATAAGCCTTCTTTAATTATACTAAGTTTTTGAGCAGGTCTGCATTATACTTAATTATATAAGGGAGATGTACTTTTAGTAAAAAGTAGCTCTCCAATTTCAAAAGTACATCAACGTAGTATTAATACTTTGACAAGTGAGGCTATTAGGACGAACGCACTTAAAGGGCGACAGGGTTTGTAACAAGCTGAATGATGACCTGGTGTGTTTTAACATGGGGTGGGGACCGACCAATGGGGGTCCATGTGGGAGGGACCTTGATAGAATATAGCAGGATGTACTTCCTGCTTTACTTCACTTGCAGCACGAGATCCAGAGGGATACCCAGCAGCGAGGAAAACGGATAAGTCCCATTTTGTGGTTTATTCTTTGTTTTATTGTATCCTTTTGCCCATTTCCATTTGCCTTTAACGTTCCCCCTCCCGTTATTATTTTAAAACCAGCCTTCTTCTTCTCCCCTTGTCTTTACCTGCCTCTCATTCGGCCTGCCCCCCCCCCCTCTTCCTTCAGCCCCTCATTTACCGTTCCCGCCGTCACCCCCTCCCTTCGTTTGCCATTAGTTTCTTTCCCTCCAGCCACCAGCATAATGCCCCGTCCCAAGAGAAATGCTCCTCGCCCGGCACGCCTCAGGTCCCCCTCTCCCACCCCCTCCCGCCGCCATCTTACAGCCTCAGCCTCAGCCTCTGCCCTCCAAACCCCAGCCCTCACTCCAGACATGCCGCTAAGCGGCGATAATGCACGGCCCCCCCTGGGATCCTCTCCCGGGCACTCCCCAGCATTTCGCGCCACTAGGCGCAGCGGCGCCCCCTCCCCTCTCCCCCCGGCCGGTTCGCGCATGCGCAGAACGCGCGCTCCATCGCGCCCGGCCGGATCCAGCAGCGCAGCCAATCTATATGACATGGCTGCAGGGGCAGCCAGCGTTTCTGTCAGGGAGCTTAGCGGGCAGCCTCAGCGGTCCCAGCAAGTAGCCGTCACCCCCCCTCCCCAGGCTAACACATTAGGTGTCCTTTCAACCAGCCCTGTTGAGGATAGGAGCCATTCCCAGTTCAGATTATGTCCCATCACCCCTCCCGTGGCAGCCCACGGCTTCAGGTCACGAGGTCATAACCCTCCAGCACCCCACCAATTGCATTTCCCTCCCAGCCCATTCCTGCCCCATAGTAGTGGTGGATCAGCATGGGGGTCACAACATGGCAGAGGTCAAGAGTTCAGCAGGTCACAAGGACATACCTCGGGTCACGGGGAATACCAGCACCATGCGGGTGGGTGGGACACACTTCCTGCCAGGGCCTCAATGGATTTCAGTGACCGGTCCGAGGCGCCTGTATGGCCCTCTTCACGCCGGCAACGCCTGTCACCTCCAGCGTCTCGCCCATACACGTCACGAAGGGTCTCTTCCCCGGGGATCGTGGCGGGTGGGTTCACCCATAGGGGTCACGGGGTCAGGACTGATAACATTATAGTCGATTATCACCACTCCAGCGGCGGTAATTTAAGTCCAGGGCCTCTCCCCCTAGGGGGGCGGGCTACCTCCGGGTTTAGCGATCGGATGCGGGAGGAATTTTCTACGTTCCCTAGCCCTGACCATTTAGCGGCTTTCAACCCGTGTAACGTAGATAGAGACATCAACGCGGCGCGGCGGCGCTTGGACTATTTGCCCAGATCTCAGCTGACTGTTCCCCTTCCCGTTTCAGAGACTACTGTTACAAATCCGGAGTCGAGGGTCGGTCGGAACGATCGTTCGGGGTCCGAGTCTCGTGATATGAGGTCGGCAGGGTCCAGGGAGGATGCGGTCCGGGACACGGCTGGTGGACAGGTCGCGGCAACTGCACTCGGGGAGACGTCTGTCGGTGCTGGGAATACCGCTCCTGTCGGTGAGTCCATTTCCGTTAACACACATAAATCACACTTGTTGGCATCACCTGTCTTATCTACCAGCAGTGGGTCCTCCGGCTCGGGGGACAGGCCCAGAAAATTAATTAAGTTGTTAGAAACAGAATTGTTAGGAAAACGGAGTAAGCACACACCCCAATCAGGAGACACAGACCAACCAGCGGCTCGTAGCGAATTGGGGCAGGTAGAATCCCTGGAAATTACACACGGCATAAGGCCTAGCGTACGTGATAGAATTAGGAGGGGCAAGTACGTGGATATGTACGCGTTAACCGGGGAAGATAGGAAGGCGCTGGCGGCCGCCTGTGAGAGGTCGGGAATGGGGGAGGAGAAATACAGATCCTTCTCTAGATGGGTTAATGCCTTCTCCATTTTCGCTACAATATATGTAGAGACCCGTCCCAGCGAACAAGCGGAGGTATGGAGGTATATGCACCTTATTAGTGGGATGTACGTAAAGGACGGCCCGGTAATTTGGAGGGCATATGACGAGCTTTTCAGGAAACGGATGAGTGGGCGTGAGAGACTTCCTCTGGGATCGAAAGACATTGACACCTGGCTGGAGTTAATGAGGCCCAGCAGTCAGTCTGCAGAGGGTAGCTCTGTCAGGCGGTTTCAAGGGCCGGGGAGGACGCAGAATGTCCTCCCCCCAAAAGGAAGGTGTTATGACTTCAATGCAGGGGCCTGTCAAAGAGGCTCAGCCTGCAGATTTAGACACATTTGCACGTCATGTAACGGCCATCACCCTGCCAACGAATGCGCAAAGTCCCGTGGAAGTGGGGGACGGGGAAGAGGCTCTGGCTCAGCTCTGCCGAGTCAAGGGGCCGTCGCCAATTGATTTGGTTGAGCTGGATAAGTGGCTGGGGTGGTTTGATGATAAGGTGACTGGGTCCCTTCTCCATGACGGCTTTCATTTTGGCTTTAAACTCCCGGTCCAAGGTAGCGTTTCCTCGGCAGCTCCGGTTAATCTGAAATCGGCGCTCGCTTTCCCAGAAGTATTAGACGAAAAAATAGGGAAGGAGGTTGGTTTGGGTCGCATGATTGGCCCGTTCCGACTTCCTCCTATTCCCAATCTGATTTTGTCCCCAGTAGGGGTAGTTCCCAAAAAAGCGGTAGGAAAGTTTAGATTGATCCAGCACTTGTCTCATCCTGCCGGTAAATCCGTGAATGACGCAATTGACGTTAATCTCAGTTCTGTCAGTTATCAGTCATTCGAATCGGCCCTAGCGCTGGTCCAGGAATGCGGCAGGGGCTCCTTGTTGGCCAAAGTGGATATCGAATCGGCGTTCAGATTGCTGCCCCTTCACCCTGAGTCGTATCAATTCATGGGTTTCCGGCATCGTGGTGAATACTACATCGATCGCTGCCTGCCCATGGGTTGTTCGATCTCATGCGCACTGTTCGAGAAATTTAGCGGTTTCTTGCATTGGTGCATTCAGGCCGGGACAGGGTGTCGGTGGATCGCGCATTATCTTGACGACTTCCTGGTTATCGGGCCGCCTGGTACCACGGTTTGTCGAGATACGCTTTTTTCCACGGAGGCCTTGTTTAGGGTTTTAGGCGTTCCCATCGCAGCAGACAAGACGGAGGGCCCAATTACATGTCTCTCATTCCTCGGGATCGAGATTGACACGCTAGCAGGGATATGCAGGCTTCCAGCAGACAAGGTTACAAAGATGTATGAGGCTATCACAGAAGTGCTAGGGGCAAACGTTAGTACCCTGAGGTCGATACAGTCCCTGTTAGGGCGGTTCAACTTTGCCTGCCGTGTAATACCCATGGGGAGGGTTTTCTGTAGGAAGCTCCAAAGAGCCACAGCAGGTAGGAGTAGGCCACATGCAGTCATACAACTATCCAAGGTGGTTAGGGAGGATCTTCAGATATGGCTCATTTTTCTTAGGGGTTTTAATGGCAAGCGTATTTGGCCGTCACCTCCAGTAACAAACGGGGAAATTAACTTGTTCACAGACGCTGCTGGGGCATCCGGCTTTGGGGCTTATCTGGATGGACACTGGTGTGCAGATAGCTGGCCCGATGATTGGCACAGGGATGGGACCACTAGGAACTTGTTGGTTCTTGAATTATTCCCGATTGTGGTGGCAATTGAATTATGGGCACCCGTTTTGCGGGGTAGGCACATAGTTTTTTGGTGTGACAATTTGGGGGTGGTCCAGTCCATCAACAAGCAGAGTGCATCGGCCTACCAGGCAATATTGCTCTTGCGGCACCTAGTGTTGCGCTGTTTGCAGAATGACATTTCATTCAGGGCGAGGCATGTTCCGGGGGTGCAGAATAGCCTAGCAGATGCGTTGTCCCGATTCCACTGGGACAGGTTTCGCAGCCTTGCTCCTCACGCAGACCGTGTTGGTACCCCGTGTCCCCCTTGTGTTTGGCAGATCATCAAGCCGGCATAAGAGGCCTCGCGGAACAAGCGGTAGCTCCCTCCACCCTGAGATCCTATCAGGCGTCATGGAGATGGTGGTCGTTGTTCAGCAGGCAGAAAGACCAATCCGAGGCAGGTCAGAGAGATGCTATGCTAGCCTTTATGTGGGACAGATATTCCGAAGGTGATTCTAAGACCTCTATGGCATCTACCCTGGCTGGTATATCATTTATGGCCAAGCTGCAGGGTTACCCGGACGTTACCAAACAATTTTTAATTAATAAGGCCTTGAAGGGTTGGGGGAGAATCCGTCCTTCTCATAGCGATGCCCGTTTACCAATTACCCTTAACATCTTGGAGGATTTGATACGGAGAGTGGGTTTGGTTACCTCGGACGAATACGAGAAGCTTTTATTTAGTTTGGCTTTTTCCATGGCCTTTTTTGGGGCTTTTCGCATTTCGGAGCTGGTAGCTAGGTCCAGAGGGCATCAAGAGTCTGGGTTGAGAGCAGAACATGTCAGTCTGGGCGAAGGGACCTTTGCCTGCAAAATAGTTAGATCTAAGACTGATCAGAGCGGGAAGGGATCGTGGGTGCAGTTAGCTCCTCAACAGCTTCAGCATATCTGCCCGTTTAGGCTGGCGTCACAGTTTATGAGCAGGAGACCCCAGGCCAACTTGTTTCTGTGTCACAGTAATAGCATTCCTCTGACTAAATATCAATTTGCGGCCATTTTAAAGCGGACCTTACAGTCGCTTAATTTAAACAGCACCTTATACGGGACTCACTCATTTAGGATCGGGGCAGCTACATCTGCCGCTTTGGCTGGATCTTCTAACGAAGCTATAAAAGCTTTGGGCCGCTGGAAGTCCACGGCTTACCAGTCTTATGTGAGAATTGACAAAGTTATTGATTGAATGTTGTGTTGTTTAACAATTTATTGTGATTTACAGTTTTTCTTTTCACACTTTCCTTCTCGTCTGAGCCTTCAAACCATCCCATCCCACTTCCCTTACCCATCCCATCTTCCCCTCCACTTGGTGGGCTACCCTGGGCTTTTCCGCTCGCCGCTTTAACGCGGGGGCGCGAAGGGATTTTCACCCGGGTTTCCCTGGGCGTAAGTCCTGATTAGTGGTGTGCAGCCGGGGTTTTTCCGGGTGTTGTTTACCTTCGCCTGGGTGGTCTGCTCCCTGTTTGTGTCTACCTTCCCTTACCCCCCTTCGTGTTACGTTTTTCTGTTAACAAGCACTTATCCTTCTTATACCTGTATACCACGCCTGTCTGTCTGCCCAATTCAATGATTTCATGCTAACATGGGTTCTCTGATTTCAGGTGATGGTGTTAGAACTAAGACGGTGTGGATCATCGGTCATTCGTTTGTTTTTTGGGCCGCTGGCCACCCCAGGTCAAAAAGTATCTCGGATAATTGCGGCACGGTGATTAGATGGTGGGGTAAAAGAGGTTTAGGCTGGCAGGACCTTATTCCGTGGTTGACTAGGCTCATAAAACAACAAGGCCCACCGGACGTTCTGGTTGTACATGCGGGAGGTAACGATTTAGGTAAGGGTAAATCATTAGATCTCATCGTTAAAATCAGAGAGGACCTACGTCAAATACATGAGGCGTGGCCAGACATCACTATTGGTTGGTCAGCACTCATTCCCCGTTTAGTATGGAGGACAGCCATTCCTATAAAAAAGATGACGGCTATGGTTAGGAAGCTAAATAGTGCCATCCGAAAAATAGTACGGTCCATGGGAGGCATAGTCATAGACCACCCGGGGTTAGGGGTAGAGGCACCACATCTTTTTAGACGGGACGGCGTTCACCTTAATGAAGAGGGTATGGGTTTCTTTATAGACAGGATTTACGGGGGAGTGGAGGCGTGTTTCGGTTAGTTGGTGGCGGGCTGCGGCGTCTGTAGGGCGCAGCGGGGTAGGAAGGCACTGCGTTCAGCGGCTGATTAGTGGGCGCACTGGTAGTTGGTCGTAGGTCACTGCCCCCTTTGATGTAACAGTAACTCCTTTTGGTCCTTCGGTGAGGAGGGTCCCTGTCCGGCTCGGTGAGGGAGGGCAGCGTGAGTTGTAAGGGGCAGTCACTCTGACGCCAACTCAGCGCTATGTATGTAGGGATTTGTTCCCCCGTGTTTTTTGCGGACTTACGGCAGTTTGCGCCAGTCCATTAAGTAATCGTGTGTGATCAGCTCGTGAGCTGTCCCGCAGTGCTCTTTCTCCGCCACCATAGGTTAGTTAATATAAAATCCTTATAATAAAATTCCTGCCAAGGTTTAATAACTTATTCAGGTCTCCGTGTCTTTATTTGCATGCTATGGTATAAAGTTAAGGTTAATGTGAAGTTTGTGGTAACATACACAGTGAGCCCTTTATGACAAGTGAGGCTATTAGGACGAACGCACTTAAAGGGCGACAGGGTTTGTAACAAGCTGAATGATGACCTGGTGTGTTTTAACATGGGGTGGGGACCGACCAATGGGGGTCCATGTGGGAGGGACCTTGATAGAATATAGCAGGATGTACTTCCTGCTTTACTTCACTTGCAGCACGAGATCCCACCCACCCATCCCTCAAGTTAGTCCGGGGTTTTTGTCAATGGTGGGGTAGGAAGGCACTGCGTTCAGCGGCTGATTAGTGGGCGCACTGGTAGTTGGTCGTAGGTCACTGCCCCCTTTGATGTAACAGTAACTCCTTTTGGTCCTTCGGTGAGGAGGGTCCCTGTCCGGCTCGGTGAGGGAGGGCAGCGTGAGTTGTAAGGGGCAGTCACTCTGACGCCAACTCAGCGCTATGTATGTAGGGATTTGTTCCCCCGTGTTTTTTGCGGACTTACGGCGGTTTGCGCCAGTCCA
>NW_027448399.1:27500-55000 GCF_038048845.1 Mixophyes fleayi
GTTTTTGAGCAGGTCTGCATTATACTTAATTATATAAGGGAGATGTACTTTTAGTAAAAAGTAGCTCTCCAATTTCAAAAGTACATCAACGTAGTATTAATACTTAGATTTAAAGATTTTCTGGGATAAATGAAATACATTCCCAGCAGCCATCTCCCTTTGCCTCTATCTTATTGCATATTTTGTCCTAATGTGCTTTCATATTTACATGTCACCATGTTTCCATTGGCTAGTACCTTAAAGTCAGATGTCTGTCAAGCAAACTGACCAGTGACAGAATTGCTTTGTGAGGTTTACATCTTTATGACATCAAATGCTTCACATGAAAAATGCAGTTCATTGTCAAAAATCAGCTATATTAGGAGAGTGAGAATTGTGTTTTAGCATCAATTACACACTAAATATGCTGTCATTGTGTATGTTTAATGGATGTCTTTCAGTTTTAAAGATAGACAGACGGATAGATAGATAGAAAGATAGATAGATAGAAAGATAGATAGATAGATAGACAGACAGACTGATTTCAACTGGAAGCAGTGCTTACATATTGCTTAATTTTTGGTGGTTATTAAATAGTATGGGTAGGCAAGAAAAGTGCATATATCTTTTATTAGCATAAACTTACCCAAATGCGCTCTTGCATATTTAAGGCATTCAAAGTAATAATATTTCACAGCATTAATACAGTTATGTACTAGACTGGACAATGGTAAGCAGAGCCAGTACTTATATCAACAATGGCCTTATCTGTGTGAAGTTTGTATGTTCTCCCTGTGTTTGCGTGGGTTTCCTCCGGGTGCTGTGGTTTCCTCCCACACTCCAAAAAACATACTGTTAGGTTAATTGGCTGCTATCAAAATTGACCCTAGTCTCTCCCTCTCTGTCTGTGTGTGAGTGTGTGTCTATATTAGGGAATTTAGACTGTAAGCTCCAATAGGGTAGGGACTGATGTGAATGGGTTCTCTGTACAGCGCTGCGCTATTAGTGACACTATATAAATAAATGATAATGAGGATGATGATGATATGTGTTTACTATGCCTATGCACATAGCCAGCTTTCACACTTGATTGGCAGATTAATGCATCATTATTGCTAAGTTTGATAACAGTTGTCTAATACAATGACACTGGTAGAGAAAACCACTATAGACATTCACATAAGCAGCTCTCATCATCATCATTTATTGCATAAGACTTCTTTAATTATACTAAGTTTTTGAGCAGGTCTGCATTATACTTAATTATATAAGGGAGATGTACTTTTAGTAAAAAGTAGCTCTCCAATTTCAAAAGTACAGCAACGTAGTATTAATACTTAGATTTAAAGATTTTCTGGGATAAATGAAATACATTCCCAGCAGCCATCTCCCTTTGCCTCTATCTTATTGCATATTTTGTCCTAATGTGCTTTCATATTTACATGTCACCATGTTTCCATTGGCTAGTACCTTAAAGTCAGATGTCTGTCAAGCAAACTGACCAGTGACAGAATTGCTTTGTGAGGTTTACATCTTTATGACATCAAATGCTTCACATGAAAAATGCAGTTCATTGTCAAAAATCAGCTATATTAGGAGAGTGAGAATTGTGTTTTAGCATCAATTACACACTAAATATGCTGTCATTGTGTATGTTTAATGGATGTCTTTCAGTTTTAAAGATAGACAGACCGATAGATAGATAGATAGAAAGATAGAAAGATAGATAGATAGATAGATAGATAGACAGACAGACAGACTGATTTCAACTGGAAGCAGTGCTTACATATTGCTTAATTTTTGGTGGTTATTAAATAGTATGGGTAGGCAAGAAAAGTGCATATATCTTTTATTAGCATAAACTTACCCAAATGCGCTCTTGCATATTTAAGGCATTCAAAGTAATAATATTTCACAGCATTAATACAGTTATGTACTAGACTGGACAATGGTAAGCAGAGCCAGTACTTATATCAACAATGGCCTTATCTGTGTGAAGTTTGTATGTTCTCCCTGTGTTTGCGTGGGTTTCCTCCCACACTCCAAAAAACATACTGTTAGGTTAATTGGCTGCTATCAAAATTGACCCTAGTCTCTCCCTCTCTGTCTGTGTGTGAGTGTGTGTCTATATTAGGGAATTTAGACTGTAAGCTCCAATAGGGTAGGGACTGATGTGAATGGGTTCTCTGTACAGCGCTGCGCTATTAGTGACACTATATAAATAAATGATAATGAGGATGATGATGATATGTGTTTACTATGCCTATACACATAGCCAGCTTTCACACTTGATTGGCAGATTAATGCATCATTATTGCTAAGTTTGATAACAGTTGTCTAATACAGTGACACTGGTAGAGAAAACCACTATAGACATTCACATAAGCAGCTCTCATCATCATCATTTATGGCATAAGACTTCTTTAATTATACTAAGTTTTTGAGCAGGTCTGCATTATACTTAATTATATAAGGGAGATGTACTTTTAGTAAAAAGTAGCTCTCCAATTTCAAAAGTACATCAACGTAGTATTAATACTTAGATTTAAAGATTTTCTGGGATAAATGAAATACATTCCCAGCAGCCATCTCCCTTTGCCTCTATCTTATTGCATATTTTGTCCTAATGTGCTTTCATATTTACATGTCACCATGTTTCCATTGGCTAGTACCTTAAAGTCAGATGTCTGTCAAGCAAACTGACCAGTGACAGAATTGCTTTGTGAGGTTTACATCTTTATGACATCAAATGCTTCACATGAAAAATGCAGTTCATTGTCAAAAATCAGCTATATTAGGAGAGTGAGAATTGTGTTTTAGCATCAATTACACACTAAATATGCTGTCATTGTGTATGTTTAATGGATGTCTTTCAGTTTTAAAGATAGACAGACGGATAGAAAGATAGAAAGATAGATAGATAGAAAGATAGATAGATAGATAGACAGACAGACTGATTTCAACTGGAAGCAGTGCTTACATATTGCTTAATTTTTGGTGGTTATTAAATAGTATGGGTAGGCAAGAAAAGTGCATATATCTTTTATTAGCATAAACTTACCCAAATGCGCTCTTGCATATTTAAGGCATTCAAAGTAATAATATTTCACAGCATTAATACAGTTATGTACTAGACTGGACAATGGTAAGCAGAGCCAATACTTATATCAACAATGGCCTTATCTGTGTGAAGTTTGTATGTTCTCCCTGTGTTTGCGTGGGTTTCCTCCGGGTGCTGTGGTTTCCTCCCACACTCCAAAAAACATACTGTTAGGTTAATTGGCTGCTATCAAAATTGACCCTAGTCTCTCCCTCTCTGTCTGTGTGTGAGTGTGTGTCTATATTAGGGAATTTAGACTGTAAGCTCCAATAGGGTAGGGACTGATGTGAATGGGTTCTCTGTACAGCGCTGCGCTATTAGTGACACTATATAAATAAATGATAATGAGGATGATGATGATATGTGTTTACTATGCCTATACACATAGCCAGCTTTCACACTTGATTGGCAGATTAATGCATCATTATTGCTAAGTTTGATAACAGTTGTCTAATACAGTGACACTGGTAGAGAAAACCACTATAGACATTCACATAAGCAGCTCTCATCATCATCATTTATGGCATAAGACTTCTTTAATTATACTAAGTTTTTGAGCAGGTCTGCATTATACTTAATTATATAAGGGAGATGTACTTTTAGTAAAAAGTAGCTCTCCAATTTCAAAAGTACATCAACGTAGTATTAATACTTTGACAAGTGAGGCTATTAGGACGAACGCACTTAAAGGGCGACAGGGTTTGTAACAAGCTGAATGATGACCTGGTGTGTTTTAACATGGGGTGGGGACCGACCAATGGGGGTCCATGTGGGAGGGACCTTGATAGAATATAGCAGGATGTACTTCCTGCTTTACTTCACTTGCAGCACGAGATCCAGAGGGATACCCAGCAGCGAGGAAAACGGATAAGTCCCATTTTGTGGTTTATTCTTTGTTTTATTGTATCCTTTTGCCCATTTCCATTTGCCTTTAACGTTCCCCCTCCCGTTATTATTTTAAAACCAGCCTTCTTCTTCTCCCCTTGTCTTTACCTGCCTCTCATTCGGCCTGCCCCCCCCCCCCTCTTCCTTCAGCCCCTCATTTACCGTTCCCGCCGTCACCCCCTCCCTTCGTTTGCCATTAGTTTCTTTCCCTCCAGCCACCAGCATAATGCCCCGTCCCAAGAGAAATGCTCCTCGTCCGGCACGCCTCAGGTCCCCCTCTCCCACCCCCTCCCGCCGCCATCTTACAGCCTCAGCCTCAGCCTCTGCCCTCCAAACCCCAGCCCTCACTCCAGACATGCCGCTAAGCGGCGATAATGCACGGCCCCCCCTGGGATCCTCTCCCGGGCACTCCCCAGCATTTCGCGCCACTAGGCGCAGCGGCGCCCCCTCCCCTCTCCCCCCGGCCGGTTCGCGCATGCGCAGAACGCGCGCTCCATCGCGCCCGGCCGGATCCAGCAGCGCAGCCAATCTATATGACATGGCTGCAGGGGCAGCCAGCGTTTCTGTCAGGGAGCTTAGCGGGCAGCCTCAGCGGTCCCAGCAAGTAGCCGTCACCCCCCCTCCCCAGGCTAACACATTAGGTGTCCTTTCAACCAGCCCTGTTGAGGATAGGAGCCATTCCCAGTTCAGATTATGTCCCATCACCCCTCCCGTGGCAGCCCACGGCTTCAGGTCACGAGGTCATAACCCTCCAGCACCCCACCAATTGCATTTCCCTCCCAGCCCATTCCTGCCCCATAGTAGTGGTGGATCAGCATGGGGGTCACAACATGGCAGAGGTCAAGAGTTCAGCAGGTCACAAGGACATACCTCGGGTCACGGGGAATACCAGCACCATGCGGGTGGGTGGGACACACTTCCTGCCAGGGCCTCAATGGATTTCAGTGACCGGTCCGAGGCGCCTGTATGGCCCTCTTCACGCCGGCAACGCCTGTCACCTCCAGCGTCTCGCCCATACACGTCACGAAGGGTCTCTTCCCCGGGGATCGTGGCGGGTGGGTTCACCCATAGGGGTCACGGGGTCAGGACTGATAACATTATAGTCGATTATCACCACTCCAGCGGCGGTAATTTAAGTCCAGGGCCTCTCCCCCTAGGGGGGCGGGCTACCTCCGGGTTTAGCGATCGGATGCGGCAGGAATTTTCTACGTTCCCTAGCCCTGACCATTTAGCGGCTTTCAACCCGTGTAACGTAGATAGAGACATCAACGCGGCGCGGCGGCGCTTGGACTATTTGCCCAGATCTCAGCTGACTGTTCCCCTTCCCGTTTCAGAGACTACTGTTACAAATCCGGAGTCGAGGGTCGGTCGGAACGATCGTTCGGGGTCCGAGTCTCGTGATATGAGGTCGGCAGGGTCCAGGGAGGATGCGGTCCGGGACACGGCTGGTGGACAGGTCGCGGCAACTGCACTCGGGGAGACGTCTGTCGGTGCTGGGAATACCGCTCCTGTCGGTGAGTCCATTTCCGTTAACACACATAAATCACACTTGTTGGCATCACCTGTCTTATCTACCAGCAGTGGGTCCTCCGGCTCGGGGGACAGGCCCAGAAAATTAATTAAGTTGTTAGAAACAGAATTGTTAGGAAAACGGAGTAAGCACACACCCCAATCAGGAGACACAGACCAACCAGCGGCTCGTAGCGAATTGGGGCAGGTAGAATCCCTGGAAATTACACACGGCATAAGGCCTAGCGTACGTGATAGAATTAGGAGGGGCAAGTACGTGGATATGTACGCGTTAACCGGGGAAGATAGGAAGGCGCTGGCGGCCGCCTGTGAGAGGTCGGGAATGGGGGAGGAGAAATACAGATCCTTCTCTAGATGGGTTAATGCCTTCTCCATTTTCGCTACAATATATGTAGAGACCCGTCCCAGCGAACAAGCGGAGGTATGGAGGTATATGCACCTTATTAGTGGGATGTACGTAAAGGACGGCCCGGTAATTTGGAGGGCATATGACGAGCTTTTCAGGAAACGGATGAGTGGGCGTGAGAGACTTCCTCTGGGATCGAAAGACATTGACACCTGGCTGGAGTTAATGAGGCCCAGCAGTCAGTCTGCAGAGGGTAGCTCTGTCAGGCGGTTTCAAGGGCCGGGGAGGACGCAGAATGTCCTCCCCCCAAAAGGAAGGTGTTATGACTTCAATGCAGGGGCCTGTCAAAGAGGCTCAGCCTGCAGATTTAGACACATTTGCACGTCATGTAACGGCCATCACCCTGCCAACGAATGCGCAAAGTCCCGTGGAAGTGGGGGACGGGGAAGAGGCTCTGGCTCAGCTCTGCCGAGTCAAGGGGCCGTCGCCAATTGATTTGGTTGAGCTGGATAAGTGGCTGGGGTGGTTTGATGATAAGGTGACTGGGTCCCTTCTCCATGACGGCTTTCATTTTGGCTTTAAACTCCCGGTCCAAGGTAGCGTTTCCTCGGCAGCTCCGGTTAATCTGAAATCGGCGCTCGCTTTCCCAGAAGTATTAGACGAAAAAATAGGGAAGGAGGTTGGTTTGGGTCGCATGATTGGCCCGTTCCGACTTCCTCCTATTCCCAATCTGATTTTGTCCCCAGTAGGGGTAGTTCCCAAAAAAGCGGTAGGAAAGTTTAGATTGATCCAGCACTTGTCTCATCCTGCCGGTAAATCCGTGAATGACGCAATTGACGTTAATCTCAGTTCTGTCAGTTATCAGTCATTCGAATCGGCCCTAGCGCTGGTCCAGGAATGCGGCAGGGGCTCCTTGTTGGCCAAAGTGGATATCGAATCGGCGTTCAGATTGCTGCCCCTTCACCTTGAGACGTATCAATTCATGGGTTTCCGGCATCGTGGTGAATACTACATCGATCGCTGCCTGCCCATGGGTTGTTCGATCTCATGCGCACTGTTCGAGAAATTTAGCGGTTTCTTGCATTGGTGCATTCAGGCCGGGACAGGGTGTCGGTGGATCGCGCATTATCTTGACGACTTCCTGGTTATCGGGCCGCCTGGTACCACGGTTTGTCGAGATACGCTTTTTTCCACGGAGGCCTTGTTTAGGGTTTTAGGCGTTCCCATCGCAGCAGACAAGACGGAGGGCCCAATTACATGTCTCTCATTCCTCGGGATCGAGATTGACACGCTAGCAGGGATATGCAGGCTTCCAGCAGACAAGGTTACAAAGATGTATGAGGCTATCACAGAAGTGCTAGGGGCAAACGTTAGTACCCTGAGGTCGATACAGTCCCTGTTAGGGCGGTTCAACTTTGCCTGCCGTGTAATACCCATGGGGAGGGTTTTCTGTAGGAAGCTCCAAAGAGCCACAGCAGGTAGGAGTAGGCCACATGCAGTCATACAACTATCCAAGGTGGTTAGGGAGGATCTTCAGATATGGCTCATTTTTCTTAGGGGTTTTAATGGCAAGCGTATTTGGCCGTCACCTCCAGTAACAAACGGGGAAATTAACTTGTTCACAGACGCTGCTGGGGCATCCGGCTTTGGGGCTTATCTGGATGGACACTGGTGTGCAGATAGCTGGCCCGATGATTGGCACAGGGATGGGACCACTAGGAACTTGTTGGTTCTTGAATTATTCCCGATTGTGGTGGCAATTGAATTATGGGCACCCGTTTTGCGGGGTAGGCACATAGTTTTTTGGTGTGACAATTTGGGGGTGGTCCAGTCCATCAACAAGCAGAGTGCATCGGCCTACCAGGCAATATTGCTCTTGCGGCACCTAGTGTTGCGCTGTTTGCAGAATGACATTTCATTCAGGGCGAGGCATGTTCCGGGGGTGCAGAATAGCCTAGCAGATGCGTTGTCCCGATTCCACTGGGACAGGTTTCGCAGCCTTGCTCCTCACGCAGACCGTGTTGGTACCCCGTGTCCCCCTTGTGTTTGGCAGATCATCAAGCCGGCATAAGAGGCCTCGCGGAACAAGCGGTAGCTCCCTCCACCCTGAGATCCTATCAGGCGTCATGGAGACGGTGGTCGTTGTTCAGCAGGCAGAAAGACCAATCCGAGGCAGGTCAGAGAGATGCTATGCTAGCCTTTATGTGGGACAGATATTCCGAAGGTGATTCTAAGACCTCTATGGCATCTACCCTGGCTGGTATATCATTTATGGCCAAGCTGCAGGGTTACCCGGACGTTACCAAACAATTTTTAATTAATAAGGCCTTGAAGGGTTGGGGGAGAATCCGTCCTTCTCATAGCGATGCCCGTTTACCAATTACCCTTAACATCTTGGAGGATTTGATACGGAGAGTGGGTTTGGTTACCTCGGACAAATACGAGAAGCTTTTATTTAGTTTGGCTTTTTCCATGGCCTTTTTTGGGGCTTTTCGCATTTCGGAGCTGGTAGCTAGGTCCAGAGGGCATCAAGAGTCTGGGTTGAGAGCAGAACATGTCAGTCTGGGCGAAGGGACCTTTGCCTGCAAAATAGTTAGATCTAAGACTGATCAGAGCGGGAAGGGATCGTGGGTGCAGTTAGCTCCTCAACAGCTTCAGCATATCTGCCCGTTTAGGCTGGCGTCACAGTTTATGAGCAGGAGACCCCAGGCCAACTTGTTTCTGTGTCACAGTAATAGCATTCCTCTGACTAAATATCAATTTGCGGCCATTTTAAAGCGGACCTTACAGTCGCTTAATTTAAACAGCACCTTATACGGGACTCACTCATTTAGGATCGGGGCAGCTACATCTGCCGCTTTGGCTGGATCTTCTAACGAAGCTATAAAAGCTTTGGGCCGCTGGAAGTCCACGGCTTACCAGTCTTATGTGAGAATTGACAAAGTTATTGATTGAATGTTGTGTTGTTTAACAATTTATTGTGATTTGCAGTTTTTCTTTTCACACTTTCCTTCTCGTCTGAGCCTTCAAACCATCCCATCCCACTTCCCTTACCCATCCCATCTTCCCCTCCACTTGGTGGGCTACCCTGGGCTTTTCCGCTCGCCGCTTTAACGCGGGGGCGCGAAGGGATTTTCACCCGGGTTTCCCTGGGCGTAAGTCCTGATTAGTGGTGTGCAGCCGGGGTTTTTCCGGGTGTTGTTTACCTTCGCCTGGGTGGTCTGCTCCCTGTTTGTGTCTACCTTCCCTTACCCCCCTTCGTGTTACGTTTTTCTGTTAACAAGCACTTATCCTTCTTATACCTGTATACCACGCCTGTCTGTCTGCCCAATTCAATGATTTCATGCTAACATGGGTTCTCTGATTTCAGGTGATGGTGTTAGAACTAAGACGGTGTGGATCATCGGTCATTCGTTTGTTTTTTGGGCCGCTGGCCACCCCAGGTCAAAAAGTATCTCGGATAATTGCGGCACGGTGATTAGATGGTGGGGTAAAAGAGGTTTAGGCTGGCAGGACCTTATTCCGTGGTTGACTAGGCTCATAAAACAACAAGGCCCACCGGACGTTCTGGTTGTACATGCGGGAGGTAACGATTTAGGTAAGGGTAAATCATTAGATCTCATCGTTAAAATCAGAGAGGACCTACGTCAAATACATGAGGCGTGGCCAGACATCACTATTGGTTGGTCAGCACTCATTCCCCGTTTAGTATGGAGGACAGCCATTCCTATAAAAAAGATGACGGCTATGGTTAGGAAGCTAAATAGTGCCATCCGAAAAATAGTACGGTCCATGGGAGGCATAGTCATAGACCACCCGGGGTTAGGGGTAGAGGCACCACATCTTTTTAGACGGGACGGCGTTCACCTTAATGAAGAGGGTATGGGTTTCTTTATAGACAGGATTTACGGGGGAGTGGAGGCGTGTTTCGGTTAGTTGGTGGCGGGCTGCGGCGTCTGTAGGGCGCAGCGGGGTAGGAAGGCACTGCGTTCAGCGGCTGATTAGTGGGCGCACTGGTAGTTGGTCGTAGGTCACTGCCCCCTTTGATGTAACAGTAACTCCTTTTGGTCCTTCGGTGAGGAGGGTCCCTGTCCGGCTCGGTGAGGGAGGGCAGCGTGAGTTGTAAGGGGCAGTCACTCTGACGCCAACTCAGCGCTATGTATGTAGGGATTTGTTCCCCCGTGTTTTTTGCGGACTTACGGCGGTTTGCGCCAGTCCATTAAGTAATCGTGTGTGATCAGCTCGTGAGCTGTCCCGCAGTGCTCTTTCTCCGCCACCATAGGTTAGTTAATATAAAATCCTTATAATAAAATTCCTGCCAAGGTTTAATAACTTATTCAGGTCTCCGTGTCTTTATTTGCATGCTATGGTATAAAGTTAAGGTTAATGTGAAGTTTGTGGTAACATACACAGTGAGCCCTTTATGACAAGTGAGGCTATTAGGACGAACGCACTTAAAGGGCGACAGGGTTTGTAACAAGCTGAATGATGACCTGGTGTGTTTTAACATGGGGTGGGGACCGACCAATGGGGGTCCATGTGGGAGGGACCTTGATAGAATATAGCAGGATGTACTTCCTGCTTTACTTCACTTGCAGCACGAGATCCCACCCACCCATCCCTCAAGTTAGTCCGGGGTTTTTGTCAATGGTGGGGTAGGAAGGCACTGCGTTCAGCGGCTGATTAGTGGGCGCACTGGTAGTTGGTCGTAGGTCACTGCCCCCTTTGATGTAACAGTAACTCCTTTTGGTCCTTCGGTGAGGAGGGTCCCTGTCCGGCTCGGTGAGGGAGGGCAGCGTGAGTTGTAAGGGGCAGTCACTCTGACGCCAACTCAGCGCTATGTATGTAGGGATTTGTTCCCCCGTGTTTTTTGCGGACTTACGGCGGTTTGCGCCAGTCCATTAAGTAATCGTGTGTGATCAGCTCGTGAGCTGTCCCGCAGTGCTCTTTCTCCGCCACCATAGGTTAGTTAATATAAAATCCTTATAATAAAATTCCTGCCAAGGTTTAATAACTTATTCAGGTCTCCGTGTCTTTATTTGCATGCTATGGTATAAAGTTAAGGTTAATGTGAAGTTTGTGGTAACATACACAGTGAGCCCTTTAAGATTTAAAGATTTTCTGGGATAAATGAAATACATTCCCAGCAGCCATCTCCCTTTGCCTCTATCTTATTGCATATTTTGTCCTAATGTGCTTTCATATTTACATGTCACCATGTTTCCATTGGCTAGTACCTTAAAGTCAGATGTCTGTCAAGCAAACTGACCAGTGACAGAATTGCTTTGTGAGGTTTACATCTTTATGACATCAAATGCTTCACATGAAAAATGCAGTTCATTGTCAAAAATCAGCTATATTAGGAGAGTGAGAATTGTGTTTTAGCATCAATTACACACTAAATATGCTGTCATTGTGTATGTTTAATGGATGTCTTTCAGTTTTAAAGATAGACAGACGGATAGATAGATAGAAAGATAGAAAGATAGATAGATAGATAGAAAGATAGATAGATAGATAGACAGACAGACAGACTGATTTCAACTGGAAGCAGTGCTTACATATTGCTTAATTTTTGGTGGTTATTAAATAGTATGGGTAGGCAAGAAAAGTGCATATATCTTTTATTAGCATAAACTTACCCAAATGCGCTCTTGCATATTTAAGGCATTCAAAGTAATAATATTTCACAGCATTAATACAGTTATGTACTAGACTGGACAATGGTAAGCAGAGCCAGTACTTATATCAACAATGGCCTTATCTGTGTGAAGTTTGTATGTTCTCCCTGTGTTTGCGTGGGTTTCCTCCGGGTGCTGTGGTTTCCTCCCACACTCCAAAAAACATACTGTTAGGTTAATTGGCTGCTATCAAAATTGACCCTAGTCTCTCCCTCTCTGTCTGTGTGTGAGTGTGTGTCTATATTAGGGAATTTAGACTGTAAGCTCCAATAGGGTAGGGACTGATGTGAATGGGTTCTCTGTACAGCGCTGCGCTATTAGTGACACTATATAAATAAATGATAATGAGGATGATGATGATATGTGTTTACTATGCCTATACACATAGCCAGCTTTCACACTTGATTGGCAGATTAATGCATCATTATTGCTAAGTTTGATAACAGTTGTCTAATACAGTGACACTGGTAGAGAAAACCACTATAGACATTCACATAAGCAGCTCTCATC
The DNA here is from genome assembly GCF_038048845.1 of Mixophyes fleayi. Classification (NCBI taxonomy): domain Eukaryota; kingdom Metazoa; phylum Chordata; class Amphibia; order Anura; family Limnodynastidae; genus Mixophyes; species Mixophyes fleayi. Next base: position 39,532 of record NW_027448399.1, read on the forward strand.
ATCATCATTTATGGCATAAGACTTCTTTAATTATACTAAGTTTTTGAGCAGGTCTGCATTATACTTAATTATATAAGGGAGATGTACTTTTAGTAAAAAGTAGCTCTCCAATTTCAAAAGTACATCAACGTAGTATTAATACTTAGATTTAAAGATTTTCTGGGATAAATGAAATACATTCCCAGCAGCCATCTCCCTTTGCCTCTATCTTATTGCATATTTTGTCCTAATGTGCTTTCATATTTACATGTCACCATGTTTCCATTGGCTAGTACCTTAAAGTCAGATGTCTGTCAAGCAAACTGACCAGTGACAGAATTGCTTTGTGAGGTTTACATCTTTATGACATCAAATGCTTCACATGAAAAATGCAGTTCATTGTCAAAAATCAGCTATATTAGGAGAGTGAGAATTGTGTTTTAGCATCAATTACACACTAAATATGCTGTCATTGTGTATGTTTAATGGATGTCTTTCAGTTTTAAAGATAGACAGACGGATAGATAGATAGAAAGATAGAAAGATAGATAGATAGAAAGATAGATAGATAGATAGATAGATAGATAGACAGACAGACAGACAGACTGATTTCAACTGGAAGCAGTGCTTACATATTGCTTAATTTTTGGTGGTTATTAAATAGTATGGGTAGGCAAGAAAAGTGCATATATCTTTTATTAGCATAAACTTACCCAAATGCGCTCTTGCATATTTAAGGCATTCAAAGTAATAATATTTCACAGCATTAATACAGTTATGTACTAGACTGGACAATGGTAAGCAGAGCCAGTACTTATATCAACAATGGCCTTATCTGTGTGAAGTTTGTATGTTCTCCCTGTGTTTGCGTGGGTTTCCTCCGGGTGCTGTGGTTTCCTCCCACACTCCAAAAAACATACTGTTAGGTTAATTGGCTGCTATCAAAATTGACCCTAGTCTCTCCCTCTCTGTCTGTGTGTGAGTGTGTGTCTATATTAGGGAATTTAGACTGTAAGCTCCAATAGGGTAGGGACTGATGGGAATGGGTTCTCTGTACAGCGCTGCGCTATTAGTAACACTATATAAATAAATGATAATGAGGATGATGATGATATGTGTTTACTATGCCTATACACATAGCCAGCTTTCACACTTGATTGGCAGATTAATGCATCATTATTGCTAAGTTTGATAACAGTTGTCTAATACAGTGACACTGGTAGAGAAAACCACTATAGACATTCACATAAGCAGCTCTCATCATCATCATTTATGGCATAAGACTTCTTTAATTATACTAAGTTTTTGAGCAGGTCTGCATTATACTTAATTATATAAGGGAGATGTACTTTTAGTAAAAAGTAGCTCTCCAATTTCAAAAGTACATCAACGTAGTATTAATACTTAGATTTAAAGATTTTCTGGGATAAATGAAATACATTCCCAGCAGCCATCTCCCTTTGCCTCTATCTTATTGCATATTTTGTCCTAATGTGCTTTCATATTTACATGTCACCATGTTTCCATTGGCTAGTACCTTAAAGTCAGATGTCTGTCAAGCAAACTGACCAGTGACAGAATTGCTTTGTGAGGTTTACATCTTTATGACATCAAATGCTTCACATGAAAAATGCAGTTCATTGTCAAAAATCAGCTATATTAGGAGAGTGAGAATTGTGTTTTAGCATCAATTACACACTAAATATGCTGTCATTGTGTATGTTTAATGGATGTCTTTCAGTTTTAAAGATAGACAGACGGATAGATAGATAGATAGAAAGATAGATAGATAGATAGATAGATAGATAGATAGACAGACAGACAGACAGACTGATTTCAACTGGAAGCAGTGCTTACATATTGCTTAATTTTTGGTGGTTATTAAATAGTATGGGTAGGCAAGAAAAGTGCATATATCTTTTATTAGCATAAACTTACCCAAATGCGCTCTTGCATATTTAAGGCATTCAAAGTAATAATATTTCACAGCATTAATACAGTTATGTACTAGACTGGACAATGGTAAGCAGAGCCAGTACTTATATCAACAATGGCCTTATCTGTGTGAAGTTTGTATGTTCTCCCTGTGTTTGCGTGGGTTTCCTCCGGGTGCTGTGGTTTCCTCCCACACTCCAAAAAACATACTGTTAGGTTAATTGGCTGCTATCAAAATTGACCCTAGTCTCTCCCTCTCTGTCTGTGTGTGAGTGTGTGTCTATATTAGGGAATTTAGACTGTAAGCTCCAATAGGGTAGGGACTGATGGGAATGGGTTCTCTGTACAGCGCTGCGCTATTAGTAACACTATATAAATAAATGATAATGAGGATGATGATGATATGTGTTTACTATGCCTATACACATAGCCAGCTTTCACACTTGATTGGCAGATTAATGCATCATTATTGCTAAGTTTGATAACAGTTGTCTAATACAGTGACACTGGTAGAGAAAACCACTATAGACATTCACATAAGCAGCTCTCATCATCATCATTTATGGCATAAGACTTCTTTAATTATACTAAGTTTTTGAGCAGGTCTGCATTATACTTAATTATATAAGGGAGATGTACTTTTAGTAAAAAGTAGCTCTCCAATTTCAAAAGTACATCAACGTAGTATTAATACTTAGATTTAAAGATTTTCTGGGATAAATGAAATACATTCCCAGCAGCCATCTCCCTTTGCCTCTATCTTATTGCATATTTTGTCCTAATGTGCTTTCATATTTACATGTCACCATGTTTCCATTGGCTAGTACCTTAAAGTCAGATGTCTGTCAAGCAAACTGACCAGTGACAGAATTGCTTTGTGAGGTTTACATCTTTATGACATCAAATGCTTCACATGAAAAATGCAGTTCATTGTCAAAAATCAGCTATATTAGGAGAGTGAGAATTGTGTTTTAGCATCAATTACACACTAAATATGCTGTCATTGTGTATGTTTAATGGATGTCTTTCAGTTTTAAAGATAGACAGACGGATAGATAGATAGAAAGATAGATAGATAGATAGATAGATAGATAGACAGACAGACAGACTGATTTCAACTGGAAGCAGTGCTTACATATTGCTTAATTTTTGGTGGTTATTAAATAGTATGGGTAGGCAAGAAAAGTGCATATATCTTTTATTAGCATAAACTTACCCAAATGCGCTCTTGCATATTTAAGGCATTCAAAGTAATAATATTTCACAGCATTAATACAGTTATGTACTAGACTGGACAATGGTAAGCAGAGCCAGTACTTATATCAACAATGGCCTTATCTGTGTGAAGTTTGTATGTTCTCCCTGTGTTTGCGTGGGTTTCCTCCGGGTGCTGTGGTTTCCTCCCACACTCCAAAAAACATACTGTTAGGTTAATTGGCTGCTATCAAAATTGACCCTAGTCTCTCCCTCTCTGTCTGTGTGTGAGTGTGTGTCTATATTAGGGAATTTAGACTGTAAGCTCCAATAGGGTAGGGACTGATGTGAATGGGTTCTCTGTACAGCGCTGCGCTATTAGTGACACTATATAAATAAATGATAATGAGGATGATGATGATATGTGTTTACTATGCCTATACACATAGCCAGCTTTCACACTTGATTGGCAGATTAATGCATCATTATTGCTAAGTTTGATAACAGTTGTCTAATACAATGACACTGGTAGAGAAAACCACTATAGACATTCACATAAGCAGCTCTCATCATCATCATTTATGGCATAAGACTTCTTTAATTATACTAAGTTTTTGAGCAGGTCTGCATTATACTTAATTATATAAGGGAGATGTACTTTTAGTAAAAAGTAGCTCTCCAATTTCAAAAGTACATCAACGTAGTATTAATACTTAGATTTAAAGATTTTCTGGGATAAATGAAATACATTCCCAGCAGCCATCTCCCTTTGCCTCTATCTTATTGCATATTTTGTCCTAATGTGCTTTCATATTTACATGTCACCATGTTTCCATTGGCTAGTACCTTAAAGTCAGATGTCTGTCAAGCAAACTGACCAGTGACAGAATTGCTTTGTGAGGTTTACATCTTTATGACATCAAATGCTTCACATGAAAAATGCAGTTCATTGTCAAAAATCAGCTATATTAGGAGAGTGAGAATTGTGTTTTAGCATCAATTACACACTAAATATGCTGTCATTGTGTATGTTTAATGGATGTCTTTCAGTTTTAAAGATAGACAGACGGATAGATAGATAGAAAGATAGAAAGATAGATAGATAGAAAGATAGATAGATAGATAGACAGACAGACAGACTGATTTCAACTGGAAGCAGTGCTTACATATTGCTTAATTTTTGGTGGTTATTAAATAGTATGGGTAGGCAAGAAAAGTGCATATATCTTTTATTAGCATAAACTTACCCAAATGCGCTCTTGCATATTTAAGGCATTCAAAGTAATAATATTTCACAGCATTAATACAGTTATGTACTAGACTGGACAATGGTAAGCAGAGCCAGTACTTATATCAACAATGGCCTTATCTGTGTGAAGTTTGTATGTTCTCCCTGTGTTTGCGTGGGTTTCCTCCCACACTCCAAAAAACATACTGTTAGGTTAATTGGCTGCTATCAAAATTGACCCTAGTCTCTCCCTCTCTGTCTGTGTGTGAGTGTGTGTCTATATTAGGGAATTTAGACTGTAAGCTCCAATAGGGTAGGGACTGATGTGAATGGGTTCTCTGTACAGCGCTGCGCTATTAGTGACACTATATAAATAAATGATAATGAGGATGATGATGATATGTGTTTACTATGCCTATACACATAGCCAGCTTTCACACTTGATTGGCAGATTAATGCATCATTATTGCTAAGTTTGATAACAGTTGTCTAATACAGTGACACTGGTAGAGAAAACCACTATAGACATTCACATAAGCAGCTCTCATCATCATCATTTATGGCATAAGACTTCTTTAATTATACTAAGTTTTTGAGCAGGTCTGCATTATACTTAATTATATAAGGGAGATGTACTTTTAGTAAAAAGTAGCTCTCCAATTTCAAAAGTACATCAACGTAGTATTAATACTTTGACAAGTGAGGCTATTAGGACGAACGCACTTAAAGGGCGACAGGGTTTGTAACAAGCTGAATGATGACCTGGTGTGTTTTAACATGGGGTGGGGACCGACCAATGGGGGTCCATGTGGGAGGGACCTTGATAGAATATAGCAGGATGTACTTCCTGCTTTACTTCACTTGCAGCACGAGATCCAGAGGGATACCCAGCAGCGAGGAAAACGGATAAGTCCCATTTTGTGGTTTATTCTTTGTTTTATTGTATCCTTTTGCCCATTTCCATTTGCCTTTAACGTTCCCCCTCCCGTTATTATTTTAAAACCAGCCTTCTTCTTCTCCCCTTGTCTTTACCTGCCTCTCATTCGGCCTGCCCCCCCCCCTCTTCCTTCAGCCCCTCATTTACCGTTCCCGCCGTCACCCCCTCCCTTCGTTTGCCATTAGTTTCTTTCCCTCCAGCCACCAGCATAATGCCCCGTCCCAAGAGAAATGCTCCTCGCCCGGCACGCCTCAGGTCCCCCTCTCCCACCCCCTCCCGCCGCCATCTTACAGCCTCAGCCTCAGCCCCTGCCCTCCAAACCCCAGCCCTCACTCCAGACATGCCGCTAAGCGGCGATAATGCACGGCCCCCCCTGGGATCCTCTCCCGGGCACTCCCCAGCATTTCGCGCCACTAGGCGCAGCGGCGCCCCCTCCCCTCTCCCCCCGGCCGGTTCGCGCATGCGCAGAACGCGCGCTCCATCGCGCCCGGCCGGATCCAGCAGCGCAGCCAATCTATATGACATGGCTGCAGGGGCAGCCAGCGTTTCTGTCAGGGAGCTTAGCGGGCAGCCTCAGCGGTCCCAGCAAGTAGCCGTCACCCCCCCTCCCCAGGCTAACACATTAGGTGTCCTTTCAACCAGCCCTGTTGAGGATAGGAGCCATTCCCAGTTCAGATTATGTCCCATCACCCCTCCCGTGGCAGCCCACGGCTTCAGGTCACGAGGTCATAACCCTCCAGCACCCCACCAATTGCATTTCCCTCCCAGCCCATTCCTGCCCCATAGTAGTGGTGGATCAGCATGGGGGTCACAACATGGCAGAGGTCAAGAGTTCAGCAGGTCACAAGGACATACCTCGGGTCACGGGGAATACCAGCACCATGCGGGTGGGTGGGACACACTTCCTGCCAGGGCCTCAATGGATTTCAGTGACCGGTCCGAGGCGCCTGTATGGCCCTCTTCACGCCGGCAACGCCTGTCACCTCCAGCGTCTCGCCCATACACGTCACGAAGGGTCTCTTCCCCGGGGATCGTGGCGGGTGGGTTCACCCATAGGGGTCACGGGGTCAGGACTGATAACATTATAGTCGATTATCACCACTCCAGCGGCGGTAATTTAAGTCCAGGGCCTCTCCCCCTAGGGGGGCGGGCTACCTCCGGGTTTAGCGATCGGATGCGGGAGGAATTTTCTACGTTCCCTAGCCCTGACCATTTAGCGGCTTTCAACCCGTGTAACGTAGATAGAGACATCAACGCGGCGCGGCGGCGCTTGGACTATTTGCCCAGATCTCAGCTGACTGTTCCCCTTCCCGTTTCAGAGACTACTGTTACAAATCCGGAGTCGAGGGTCGGTCGGAACGATCGTTCGGGGTCCGAGTCTCGTGATATGAGGTCGGCAGGGTCCAGGGAGGATGCGGTCCGGGACACGGCTGGTGGACAGGTCGCGGCAACTGCACTCGGGGAGACGTCTGTCGGTGCTGGGAATACCGCTCCTGTCGGTGAGTCCATTTCCGTTAACACACATAAATCACACTTGTTGGCATCACCTGTCTTATCTACCAGCAGTGGGTCCTCCGGCTCGGGGGACAGGCCCAGAAAATTAATTAAGTTGTTAGAAACAGAATTGTTAGGAAAACGGAGTAAGCACACACCCCAATCAGGAGACACAGACCAACCAGCGGCTCGTAGCGAATTGGGGCAGGTAGAATCCCTGGAAATTACACACGGCATAAGGCCTAGCGTACGTGATAGAATTAGGAGGGGCAAGTACGTGGATATGTACGCGTTAACCGGGGAAGATAGGAAGGCGCTGGCGGCCGCCTGTGAGAGGTCGGGAATGGGGGAGGAGAAATACAGATCCTTCTCTAGATGGGTTAATGCCTTCTCCATTTTCGCTACAATATATGTAGAGACCCGTCCCAGCGAACAAGCGGAGGTATGGAGGTATATGCACCTTATTAGTGGGATGTACGTAAAGGACGGCCCGGTAATTTGGAGGGCATATGACGAGCTTTTCAGGAAACGGATGAGTGGGCGTGAGAGACTTCCTCTGGGATCGAAAGACATTGACACCTGGCTGGAGTTAATGAGGCCCAGCAGTCAGTCTGCAGAGGGTAGCTCTGTCAGGCGGTTTCAAGGGCCGGGGAGGACGCAGAATGTCCTCCCCCCAAAAGGAAGGTGTTATGACTTCAATGCAGGGGCCTGTCAAAGAGGCTCAGCCTGCAGATTTAGACACATTTGCACGTCATGTAACGGCCATCACCCTGCCAACGAATGCGCAAAGTCCCGTGGAAGTGGGGGACGGGGAAGAGGCTCTGGCTCAGCTCTGCCGAGTCAAGGGGCCGTCGCCAATTGATTTGGTTGAGCTGGATAAGTGGCTGGGGTGGTTTGATGATAAGGTGACTGGGTCCCTTCTCCATGACGGCTTTCATTTTGGCTTTAAACTCCCGGTCCAAGGTAGCGTTTCCTCGGCAGCTCCGGTTAATCTGAAATCGGCGCTCGCTTTCCCAGAAGTATTAGACGAAAAAATAGGGAAGGAGGTTGGTTTGGGTCGCATGATTGGCCCGTTCCGACTTCCTCCTATTCCCAATCTGATTTTGTCCCCAGTAGGGGTAGTTCCCAAAAAAGCGGTAGGAAAGTTTAGATTGATCCAGCACTTGTCTCATCCTGCCGGTAAATCCGTGAATGACGCAATTGACGTTAATCTCAGTTCTGTCAGTTATCAGTCATTCGAATCGGCCCTAGCGCTGGTCCAGGAATGCGGCAGGGGCTCCTTGTTGGCCAAAGTGGATATCGAATCGGCGTTCAGATTGCTGCCCCTTCACCTTGAGTCGTATCAATTCATGGGTTTCCGGCATCGTGGTGAATACTACATCGATCGCTGCCTGCCCATGGGTTGTTCGATCTCATGCGCACTGTTCGAGAAATTTAGCGGTTTCTTGCATTGGTGCATTCAGGCCGGGACAGGGTGTCGGTGGATCGCGCATTATCTTGACGACTTCCTGGTTATCGGGCCGCCTGGTACCACGGTTTGTCGAGATACGCTTTTTTCCACGGAGGCCTTGTTTAGGGTTTTAGGCGTTCCCATCGCAGCAGACAAGACGGAGGGCCCAATTACATGTCTCTCATTCCTCGGGATCGAGATTGACACGCTAGCAGGGATATGCAGGCTTCCAGCAGACAAGGTTACAAAGATGTATGAGGCTATCACAGAAGTGCTAGGGGCAAACGTTAGTACCCTGAGGTCGATACAGTCCCTGTTAGGGCGGTTCAACTTTGCCTGCCGTGTAATACCCATGGGGAGGGTTTTCTGTAGGAAGCTCCAAAGAGCCACAGCAGGTAGGAGTAGGCCACATGCAGTCATACAACTATCCAAGGTGGTTAGGGAGGATCTTCAGATATGGCTCATTTTTCTTAGGGGTTTTAATGGCAAGCGTATTTGGCCGTCACCTCCAGTAACAAACGGGGAAATTAACTTGTTCACAGACGCTGCTGGGGCATCCGGCTTTGGGGCTTATCTGGATGGACACTGGTGTGCAGATAGCTGGCCCGATGATTGGCACAGGGATGGGACCACTAGGAACTTGTTGGTTCTTGAATTATTCCCGATTGTGGTGGCAATTGAATTATGGGCACCCGTTTTGCGGGGTAGGCACATAGTTTTTTGGTGTGACAATTTGGGGGTGGTCCAGTCCATCAACAAGCAGAGTGCATCGGCCTACCAGGCAATATTGCTCTTGCGGCACCTAGTGTTGCGCTGTTTGCAGAATGACATTTCATTCAGGGCGAGGCATGTTCCGGGGGTGCAGAATAGCCTAGCAGATGCGTTGTCCCGATTCCACTGGGACAGGTTTCGCAGCCTTGCTCCTCACGCAGACCGTGTTGGTACCCCGTGTCCCCCTTGTGTTTGGCAGATCATCAAGCCGGCATAAGAGGCCTCGCGGAACAAGCGGTAGCTCCCTCCACCCTGAGATCCTATCAGGCGTCATGGAGACGGTGGTCGTTGTTCAGCAGGCAGAAAGACCAATCCGAGGCAGGTCAGAGAGATGCTATGCTAGCCTTTATGTGGGACAGATATTCCGAAGGTGATTCTAAGACCTCTATGGCATCTACCCTGGCTGGTATATCATTTATGGCCAAGCTGCAGGGTTACCCGGACGTTACCAAACAATTTTTAATTAATAAGGCCTTGAAGGGTTGGGGGAGAATCCGTCCTTCTCATAGCGATGCCCGTTTACCAATTACCCTTAACATCTTGGAGGATTTGATACGGAGAGTGGGTTTGGTTACCTCGGACGAATACGAGAAGCTTTTATTTAGTTTGGCTTTTTCCATGGCCTTTTTGGGGGCTTTTCGCATTTCGGAGCTGGTAGCTAGGTCCAGAGGGCATCAAGAGTCTGGGTTGAGAGCAGAACATGTCAGTCTGGGCGAAGGGACCTTTGCCTGCAAAATAGTTAGATCTAAGACTGATCAGAGCGGGAAGGGATCGTGGGTGCAGTTAGCTCCTCAACAGCTTCAGCATATCTGCCCGTTTAGGCTGGCGTCACAGTTTATGAGCAGGAGACCCCAGGCCAACTTGTTTCTGTGTCACAGTAATAGCATTCCTCTGACTAAATATCAATTTGCGGCCATTTTAAAGCGGACCTTACAGTCGCTTAATTTAAACAGCACCTTATACGGGACTCACTCATTTAGGATCGGGGCAGCTACATCTGCCGCTTTGGCTGGATCTTCTAACGAAGCTATAAAAGCTTTGGGCCGCTGGAAGTCCACGGCTTACCAGTCTTATGTGAGAATTGACAAAGTTATTGATTGAATGTTGTGTTGTTTAACAATTTATTGTGATTTGCAGTTTTTCTTTTCACACTTTCCTTCTCGTCTGAGCCTTCAAACCATCCCATCCCACTTCCCTTACCCATCCCATCTTCCCCTCCACTTGGTGGGCTACCCTGGGCTTTTCCGCTCGCCGCTTTAACGCGGGGGCGCGAAGGGATTTTCACCCGGGTTTCCCTGGGCGTAAGTCCTGATTAGTGGTGTGCAGCCGGGGTTTTTCCGGGTGTTGTTTACCTTCGCCTGGGTGGTCTGCTCCCTGTTTGTGTCTACCTTCCCTTACCCCCCTTCGTGTTACGTTTTTCTGTTAACAAGCACTTATCCTTCTTATACCTGTATACCACGCCTGTCTGTCTGCCCAATTCAATGATTTCATGCTAACATGGGTTCTCTGATTTCAGGTGATGGTGTTAGAACTAAGACGGTGTGGATCATCGGTCATTCGTTTGTTTTTTGGGCCGCTGGCCACCCCAGGTCAAAAAGTATCTCGGATAATTGCGGCACGGTGATTAGATGGTGGGGTAAAAGAGGTTTAGGCTGGCAGGACCTTATTCCGTGGTTGACTAGGCTCATAAAACAACAAGGCCCACCGGACGTTCTGGTTGTACATGCGGGAGGTAACGATTTAGGTAAGGGTAAATCATTAGATCTCATCGTTAAAATCAGAGAGGACCTACGTCAAATACATGAGGCGTGGCCAGACATCACTATTGGTTGGTCAGCACTCATTCCCCGTTTAGTATGGAGGACAGCCATTCCTATAAAAAAGATGACGGCTATGGTTAGGAAGCTAAATAGTGCCATCCGAAAAATAGTACGGTCCATGGGAGGCATAGTCATAGACCACCCGGGGTTAGGGGTAGAGGCACCACATCTTTTTAGACGGGACGGCGTTCACCTTAATGAAGAGGGTATGGGTTTCTTTATAGACAGGATTTACGGGGGAGTGGAGGCGTGTTTCGGTTAGTTGGTGGCGGGCTGCGGCGTCTGTAGGGCGCAGCGGGGTAGGAAGGCACTGCGTTCAGCGGCTGATTAGTGGGCGCACTGGTAGTTGGTCGTAGGTCACTGCCCCCTTTAATGTAACAGTAACTCCTTTTGGTCCTTCGGTGAGGAGGGTCCCTGTCCGGCTCGGTGAGGGAGGGCAGCGTGAGTTGTAAGGGGCAGTCACTCTGACGCCAACTCAGCGCTATGTATGTAGGGATTTGTTCCCCCGTGTTTTTTGCGGACTTACGGCGGTTTGCGCCAGTCCATTAAGTAATCGTGTGTGATCAGCTCGTGAGCTGTCCCGCAGTGCTCTTTCTCCGCCACCATAGGTTAGTTAATATAAAATCCTTATAATAAAATTCCTGCCAAGGTTTAATAACTTATTCAGGTCTCCGTGTCTTTATTTGCATGCTATGGTATAAAGTTAAGGTTAATGTGAAGTTTGTGGTAACATACAAAGTGAGCCCTTTATGACAAGTGAGGCTATTAGGACGAACGCACTTAAAGGGCGACAGGGTTTGTAACAAGCTGAATGATGACCTGGTGTGTTTTAACATGGGGTGGGGACCGACCAATGGGGGTCCATGTGGGAGGGACCTTCATAGAATATAGCAGGATGTACTTCCTGCTTTACTTCACTTGCAGCACGAGATCCCACCCACCCATCCCTCAAGTTAGTCCGGGGTTTTTGTCAATGGTGGGGTAGGAAGGCACTGCGTTCAGCGGCTGATTAGTGGGCGCACTGGTAGTTGGTCGTAGGTCACTGCCCCCTTTGATGTAACAGTAACTCCTTTTGGTCCTTCGGTGAGGAGGGTCCCTGTCCGGCTCGGTGAGGGAGGGCAGCGTGAGTTGTAAGGGGCAGTCACTCTGACGCCAACTCAGCGCTATGTATGTAGGGATTTGTTCCCCCGTGTTTTTTGCGGACTTACGGCGGTTTGCGCCAGTCCATTAAGTAATCGTGTGTGATCAGCTCGTGAGCTGTCCCGCAGTGCTCTTTCTCCGCAACCATAGGTTAGTTAATATAAAATCCTTATTATAAAATTCCTGCCAAGGTTTAATAACTTATTCAGGTCTCCGTGTCTTTATTTGCATGCTATGGTATAAAGTTAAGGTTAATGTGAAGTTTGTGGTAACATACACAGTGAGCCCTTTAAGATTTAAAGATTTTCTGGGATAAATGAAATACATTCCCAGCAGCCATCTCCCTTTGCCTCTATCTTATTGCATATTTTGTCCTAATGTGCTTTCATATTTACATGTCACCATGTTTCCATTGGCTAGTACCTTAAAGTCAGATGTCTGTCAAGCAAACTGACCAGTGACAGAATTGCTTTGTGAGGTTTACATCTTTATGACATCAAATGCTTCACATGAAAAATGCAGTTCATTGTCAAAAATCAGCTATATTAGGAGAGTGAGAATTGTGTTTTAGCATCAATTACACACTAAATATGCTGTCATTGTGTATGTTTAATGGATGTCTTTCAGTTTTAAAGATAGACAGACGGATAGATAGATAGAAAGATAGAAAGATAGATAGATAGATAGAAAGATAGATAGATAGATAGACAGACAGACAGACTGATTTCAACTGGAAGCAGTGCTTACATATTGCTTAATTTTTGGTGGTTATTAAATAGTATGGGTAGGCAAGAAAAGTGCATATATCTTTTATTAGCATAAACTTACCCAAATGCGCTCTTGCATATTTAAGGCATTCAAAGTAATAATATTTCACAGCATTAATACAGTTATGTACTAGACTGGACAATGGTAAGCAGAGCCAGTACTTATATCAACAATGGCCTTATCTGTGTGAAGTTTGTATGTTCTCCCTGTGTTTGCGTGGGTTTCCTCCGGGTGCTGTGGTTTCCTCCCACACTCCAAAAAACATACTGTTAGGTTAATTGGCTGCTATCAAAATTGACCCTAGTCTCTCCCTCTCTGTCTGTGTGTGAGTGTGTGTCTATATTAGGGAATTTAGACTGTAAGCTCCAATAGGGTAGGGACTGATGTGAATGGGTTCTCTGTACAGCGCTGCGCTATTAGTGACACTATATAAATAAATGATAATGAGGATGATGATGATATGTGTTTACTATGCCTATACACATAGCCAGCTTTCACACTTGATTGGCAGATTAATGCATCATTATTGCTAAGTTTGATAACAGTTGTCTAATACAGTGACACTGGTAGAGAAAACCACTATAGACATTCACATAAGCAGCTCTCATCATCATCATTTATGGCATAAGACTTCTTTAATTATACTAAGTTTTTGAGCAGGTCTGCATTATACTTAATTATATAAGGGAGATGTACTTTTAGTAAAAAGTAGCTCTCCAATTTCAAAAGTACATCAACGTAGTATTAATACTTAGATTTAAAGATTTTCTGGGATAAATGAAATACATTCCCAGCAGCCATCTCCCTTTGCCTCTATCTTATTGCATATTTTGTCCTAATGTGCTTTCATATTTACATGTCACCATGTTTCCATTGGCTAGTACCTTAAAGTCAGATGTCTGTCAAGCAAACTGACCAGTGACAGAATTGCTTTGTGAGGTTTACATCTTTATGACATCAAATGCTTCACATGAAAAATGCAGTTCATTGTCAAAAATCAGCTATATTAGGAGAGTGAGAATTGTGTTTTAGCATCAATTACACACTAAATATGCTGTCATTGTGTATGTTTAATGGATGTCTTTCAGTTTTAAAGATAGACAGACGGATAGATAGATAGAAAGATAGAAAGATAGATAGATAGAAAGATAGATAGATAGATAGATAGATAGATAGACAGACAGACTGATTTCAACTGGAAGCAGTGCTTACATATTGCTTAATTTTTGGTGGTTATTAAATAGTATGGGTAGGCAAGAAAAGTGCATATATCTTTTATTAGCATAAACTTACCCAAATGCGCTCTTGCATATTTAAGGCATTCAAAGTAATAATATTTCACAGCATTAATACAGTTATGTACTAGACTGGACAATGGTAAGCAGAGCCAGTACTTATATCAACAATGGCCTTATCTGTGTGAAGTTTGTATGTTCTCCCTGTGTTTGCGTGGGTTTCCTCCGGGTGCTGTGGTTTCCTCCCACACGCCAAAAAACATACTGTTAGGTTAATTGGCTGCTATCAAAATTGACCCTAGTCTCTCCCTCTCTGTCTGTGTGTGAGTGTGTGTCTATATTAGGGAATTTAGACTGTAAGCTCCAATAGGGTAGGGACTGATGTGAATGGGTTCTCTGTACAGCGCTGCGCTATTAGTGACACTATATAAATAAATGATAATGAGGATGATGATGATATGTGTTTACTATGCCTATACACATAGCCAGATTTCACACTTGATTGGCAGATTAATGCATCATTATTGCTAAGTTTGATAACAGTTGTCTAATACAGTGACACTGGTAGAGAAAACCACTATAGACATTCACATAAGCAGCTCTCATCATCATCATTTATGGCATAAGACTTCTTTAATTATACTAAGTTTTTGAGCAGGTCTGCATTATACTTAATTATATAAGGGAGATGTACTTTTAGTAAAAAGTAGCTCTCCAATTTCAAAAGTACATCAACGTAGTATTAATACTTAGATTTAAAGATTTTCTGGGATAAATGAAATACATTCCCAGCAGCCATCTCCCTTTGCCTCTATCTTATTGCATATTTTGTCCTAATGTGCTTTCATATTTACATGTCACCATGTTTCCATTGGCTAGTACCTTAAAGTCAGATGTCTGTCAAGCAAACTGACCAGTGACAGAATTGCTTTGTGAGGTTTACATCTTTATGACATCAAATGCTTCACATGAAAAATGCAGTTCATTGTCAAAAATCAGCTATATTAGGAGAGTGAGAATTGTGTTTTAGCATCAATTACACACTAAATATGCTGTCATTGTGTATGTTTAATGGATGTCTTTCAGTTTTAAAGATAGACAGACGGATAGATAGATAGAAAGATAGAAAGATAGATAGATAGAAAGATAGATAGATAGATAGATAGATAGATAGACAGACAGACAGACAGACTGATTTCAACTGGAAGCAGTGCTTACATATTGCTTAATTTTTGGTGGTTATTAAATAGTATGGGTAGGCAAGAAAAGTGCATATATCTTTTATTAGCATAAACTTACCCAAATGCGCTCTTGCATATTTAAGGCATTCAAAGTAATAATATTTCACAGCATTAATACAGTTATGTACTAGACTGGACAATGGTAAGCAGAGCCAGTACTTATATCAACAATGGCCTTATCTGTGTGAAGTTTGTATGTTCTCCCTGTGTTTGCGTGGGTTTCCTCCGGGTGCTGTGGTTTCCTCCCACACTCCAAAAAACATACTGTTAGGTTAAT
>NW_027448399.1:57500-60000 GCF_038048845.1 Mixophyes fleayi
AATAGGGTAGGGACTGATGTGAATGGGTTCTCTGTACAGCGCTGCGCTATTAGTGACACTATATAAATAAATGATAATGAGGATGATGATGATATGTGTTTACTATGCCTATACACATAGCCAGCTTTCACACTTGATTGGCAGATTAATGCATCATTATTGCTAAGTTTGATAACAGTTGTCTAATACAATGACACTGGTAGAGAAAACCACTATAGACATTCACATAAGCAGCTCTCATCATCATCATTTATTGCATAAGACTTCTTTAATTATACTAAGTTTTTGAGCAGGTCTGCATTATACTTAATTATATAAGGGAGATGTACTTTTAGTAAAAAGTAGCTCTCCAATTTCAAAAGTACATCAACGTAGTATTAATACTTAGATTTAAAGATTTTCTGGGATAAATGAAATACATTCCCAGCAGCCATCTCCCTTTGCCTCTATCTTATTGCATATTTTGTCCTAATGTGCTTTCATATTTACATGTCACCATGTTTCCATTGGCTAGTACCTTAAAGTCAGATGTCTGTCAAGCAAACTGACCAGTGACAGAATTGCTTTGTGAGGTTTACATCTTTATGACATCAAATGCTTCACATGAAAAATGCAGTTCATTGTCAAAAATCAGCTATATTAGGAGAGTGAGAATTGTGCTTTAGCATCAATTACACACTAAATATGCTGTCATTGTGTATGTTTAATGGATGTCTTTCAGTTTTAAAGATAGACAGACGGATAGATAGATAGAAAGATAGAAAGATAGATAGATAGAAAGATAGATAGATAGATAGATAGATAGACAGACAGACTGATTTCAACTGGAAGCAGTGCTTACATATTGCTTAATTTTTGGTGGTTATTAAATAGTATGGGTAGGCAAGAAAAGTGCATATATCTTTTATTAGCATAAACTTACCCAAATGCGCTCTTGCATATTTAAGGCATTCAAAGTAATAATATTTCACAGCATTAATACAGTTATGTACTAGACTGGACAATGGTAAGCAGAGCCAGTACTTATATCAACAATGGCCTTATCTGTGTGAAGTTTGTATGTTCTCCCTGTGTTTGCGTGGGTTTCCTCCGGGTGCTGTGGTTTCCTCCCACACTCCAAAAAACATACTGTTAGGTTAATTGGCTGCTATCAAAATTGACCCTAGTCTCTCCCTCTCTGTCTGTGTGTGAGTGTGTGTCTATATTAGGGAATTTAGACTGTAAGCTCCAATAGGGTAGGGACTGATGTGAATGGGTTCTCTGTACAGCGCTGCGCTATTAGTGACACTATATAAATAAATGATAATGAGGATGATGATGATATGTGTTTACTATGCCTATACACATAGCCAGCTTTCACACTTGATTGGCAGATTAATGCATCATTATTGCTAAGTTTGATAACAGTTGTCTAATACAGTGACACTGGTAGAGAAAACCACTATAGACATTCACATAAGCAGCTCTCATCATCATCATTTATTGCATAAGACTTCTTTAATTATACTAAGTTTTTGAGCAGGTCTGCATTATACTTAATTATATAAGGGAGATGTACTTTTAGTAAAAAGTAGCTCTCCAATTTCAAAAGTACATCAACGTAGTATTAATACTTAGATTTAAAGATTTTCTGGGATAAATGAAATACATTCCCAGCAGCCATCTCCCTTTGCCTCTATCTTATTGCATATTTTGTCCTAATGTGCTTTCATATTTACATGTCACCATGTTTCCATTGGCTAGTACCTTAAAGTCAGATGTCTGTCAAGCAAACTGACCAGTGACAGAATTGCTTTGTGAGGTTTACATCTTTATGACATCAAATGCTTCACATGAAAAATGCAGTTCATTGTCAAAAATCAGCTATATTAGGAGAGTGAGAATTGTGTTTTAGCATCAATTACACACTAAATATGCTGTCATTGTATATGTTTAATGGATGTCTTTCAGTTTTAAAGATAGACAGACGGATAGATAGATAGAAAGATAGAAAGATAGATAGATAGATAGATAGAAAGATAGATAGATAGATAGACAGACAGACAGACTGATTTCAACTGGAAGCAGTGCTTACATATTGCTTAATTTTTGGTGGTTATTAAATAGTATGGGTAGGCAAGAAAAGTGCATATATCTTTTATTAGCATAAACTTACCCAAATGCGCTCTTGCATATTTAAGGCATTCAAAGTAATAATATTTCACAGCATTAATACAGTTATGTACTAGACTGGACAATGGTAAGCAGAGCCAGTACTTATATCAACAATGGCCTTATCTGTGTGAAGTTTGTATGTTCTCCCTGTGTTTGCGTGGGTTTCCTCCGGGTGCTGTGGTTTCCTCCCACACTCCAAAAAACATACTGTTAGGTTAATTGGCTGCTATCAAAATTGACCCTAGTCTCTCCCTCTCTGTCTGTGTGTGAGTGTGTGTCTATATTAGGGAATTTAGACTGTAAGCTCCAATAGGGTAGGGACTGATGTGAATGGGTTCTCTGTACA